>NC_139493.1:16643154-16905584 GCF_008360975.1 Lichenostomus cassidix
GCCTGGATATTTGGCAAGGAACACCCTACTCTGGCCACTCAGCCATCTCAACAGCTGGCCTGGCCCATAGTAAGGACAGCTGCTGGGGAAGAGGGTGGTCCTCCCTGACCACCCATCACAGCCCTGAATGCCCATCCCTGCCCCACTCACTCTGCAGGCTGGGGAGACTGGCATCCTCAGGCTTGGTTTTCAGCAGGTGTGGGAGCCGTGTGTATCTGTACCCAAAGCCACAGCCCTGGCAAAAGAGATAAGGAAAGATCTTAGAGGCTGAAAAACAGTTGAGTTTTGCTGCTACTGGAAAATGAAATGTTCAGTGTCCCATCAGCCCCAGGTGCTGAGAGGGGCAGGGATGCAGGATGCTCACCCGCCACAGCCTGACAAGGATCCAGTTGGTCTGTGCCCAGGGTCGCTGCTCATAGGGAGCCAGTAGGTTCTTCATCATGGAGATCCGCCTGTCAGACAAGGACATAGGTCAGCCCACAGAGTTTGGGAACAGGGGATTCAACAGGATACAGTAGGACTCGTGGAGCTGGGGCAGAGCAGAGCCACTGGTGTAAGGGAGACAGAAGGCTCCCAGATCCACTGCACCACTGCTGCAACTCCTGGACCCTCAGCAGTGCTTGGTAGCCCTCCTCCTCCCTCACCCAGCCCTGCCACCACCCCAGCCCTGCCCCAGCTCCCCAGCAACAGGCAGGGCAACACTTACTGCTCTTCTGGGATCCTCTCCACAGCACGCAGCGAGTGGGGATAACAGACATAGCTGGCCAATGCCTGCATCAGGGAGTCCCGGATGTCTGAGGAGGAATGAGAAGAGACTAGGCCAGGCACCCAAGGACATGCAGCACACCAGGGAGCACCTGAATGTAAGCAGTCCAGAAGGACTGGCCCTCATGTTGAGGCACACTGCTGACATGGAGAGTGTGCTTTAGTTCAGGCAGCTAAGGGATAACCCCAAACTGCACGTGCAGGTAGCAGGGACATGAGTCCTGCTCTCAAAAGAGTATCCTAGGTCATGTATCTACACCTGTAATAAGCAGGATAAGAGCACTGCCCAGCCTCACTTTGTATGTGGAGGCATAAGAACTCAACAGTTTCAGCAGACAGATCCCAACAGAAGCCTGGTGAGCCACTGGCAGTGGGACTGGCCAGACCTGCAACATTATCACCCCAAAAGAAGAGGAATGCAGTTTTACCTGTGCCCACAATCCTTGAATCAGCAAAATGCTTGGCCAGGATGGCAGCGAGGCGCATCAGGGTCTCTTCGTAGCCTGCAAGAGAAGGAGGGAGCAGGGGTCATGGCACTGGCCTGAGGGGCAGCCCTGTGGTCCCAGTGCTCCAATGGACACAGCACAGGCCGTGGAATTAATTTCTGCTACAGTTAACTGCAGCTTTGTTGTGTGTCTGCTTCTCAGAACAGAGAGCTGGGAAGATAAATTCACTTCCAGGAGAGCATCCCACCTCAGTCTGCAGAGTCTGAAACAGTTATTCAGAGAAAGACAAAACCATGCAATCGAGTTAGATGGCAACAGAGAGGTGCCTGGTGCAGAAAATGCTGAGCAACACAAAAAACACCCCAGGTCTATGCAGAAAAGCCATGTCCAGCCTGCAGGTCCTGAAGAAATCTGCTACTATTCAATTCTGCTGCTGCCTGAACAGCAGGCACAGCCCCCACTTATGGACGTGAACACTTCAGCTACATCCTGTTGGTGGGAAGAGAAGCTTTTCTCACCTTCGTGGGCTCTGGAAAGCACAGAACTATTTGCTAAGAGCTTAGCACAGTCATATAGCCAGGAAAGCACAGAATATGCACAGACAGAATCCAGGAATCAAGTGGGTGGTCATTCCTATAGGAACATCTCCAAATCCCAAGGGAATGCGAAAGCAGTCCCAGTTTCTGCACTCATGGCACATCTTCTCCCACCCAGAAACCAGAAGGCCATGGTAGACATTGCTGAGGCAATTACATTTTACAGCATCCCAGCCTATTCCTGCTACCTCCTCTGAAACACAATCCATAGCTGTCAGTGATTTTCACTACAGCCAGCCCTGTGACAGCTTTGGGCAAGGCATGGGCTCCCTGCCTGAGCACAGTGACCACGGCTCACCAGTGGGTATCTGCTCAGGGAACAGCCTCAGCACCTGCCCCATAGCTCAGACAATGCACTGGTGCAGCACATCACAACCAGGAACAGACACAGAAAGGAAGATGCACAACTACTGCTTCACCCATAAGGATGGGGCTTGCTTTAAATTTTATCAGGCCAGAATCAGGAAGCTGTCCCTGCCCCCTCACCTGGAAGTTCCTCCATGGTGTTGACAGGGCTGAAGTAGTTCTTGAGTGCACTGTAGCTGTTCATAGCCACGCTGAGGTAGAATTCCGGCATGAAAGCGAAAAGTGAGCCCGTCTTGTCGCCGTGCTCGATGGTGCGGATGCACACTCGCAGCAGCCAGTAGATATCCTGCATCTTCTCCTGCCCAGAAAGAACACAACAATCTCCATTCAGCTGACAAAGCTTCTCTTTGGAGAAACAGCAACCAGCATCACACTCAGACCTCAGAAACATCCCCATGCTGGAGATGTTGCTCAGGCTTCTTACTGCTCTAAGTTCAGTAACCAGGTCTGTGCCATTTGGTCTTTCCATAAAGCCACAGAAGTGTCAGCTGGAAGAAACAATCAGAGATCTCTAGACCAACCTCAAGCTCAGAGCATGACTGTCACCAATATGATGGTTTTGCTTCATCAAGCCTTGAGACCTCCAAGCACTTTTCAGGGCATATCCAACCACACAGGCCTGGCAAATAAGCATGTGAGTTTTGATTCCAAGGACACTGCTGAAGGAAAGCACGCACTAGCACTTTCCAGAAATTTGCTGGAAAGAAAGCTGGTCCATTGTAGGGACTAAATGGGAACAGGCTGAAAGCTCACACCAACTCAGATCTTTGCAATAGGCGGCCGCAGCCTTTCAAGTTCTGTGCCAGCCATTCAACCAGATTTACTGTCCTCAGCCTCTTGTCTCTCTAAACAAAAATCAGAGGGTCCTAAATTAAAAACAGGAAATTAAAGGGCATGTCCATAACTTTAAGCTATAAAAATGGGCGCCAACAAGGCCATAAAAAGAGGAAATATTATTTCATATCCTGCAATGCCAAGAAATAGCATTAGCAATAGCCACTTGCATAAAAATAGATTTAGAAGGGTTACACTTCTAATCTAAGAAAAAATTAAAATCAGAGGTGTAGATAAGGCATTTAATTTGCTTAATGGCTTTTCCAAAATATGTTGTTACCATCTTCAGGAGATTTTCATGGGTTTGTTCTGTAAATTAGACTGAACTAGTGCAAATCAACTAAACTGACTAACAGACATCTTTTTCTCAACACCAACACAAATCTCAGCCAAACTGTTACTTTCAAGAGAAAAAGCAACTGTGCAGACAACATTAAGGTTAAAAAAGTTGCATTTGGCTTTATTAAGGTTAAAAAAGCTGCATTTGGCTTTATTAAGACTTGATAACCTCAAACATCATTTCAGGTATTGCCAACCTAGAAAAAAGGCTACACCAAGAGGACACAAAGATGTGATTACCCGGTGTGATAGATAAATACAGTGCTGTAATAAAATAAGCTGTAATTCCCACCGGGATGTTTAGAAGGCAGAATTATGTGCTTTGAAACTAGGAGTGTTTTGAAGCTGTAGCACTCCCTTTTGTCTAACATTGAATCTCTTGGCTCAGAATAAACCAGTGGCTAATTCCCTTGAGGAAGCAGCAGCTTCTGCCATGCTCTGACACCTCAGCACAAAGCAGGATTTCACCCCTAGACAGAACCAGGCTCTTTCTGTCCAAAAGCAGCAGCAGTGTCTGCAACACTCATGCAGATGTGACCCTCCAGAGCACACAATTCCCAGGGATGCAGGAGCCGCTGGATGGATGTATCCATTGGGAAACAGCAGTGACCTGTCATGACTGTGAAATGGAGCCCTGAAGGCAAAGGTTCCTCACTGCAGCCACATTTTGCAAACTCACTGGGCTCCTGGGGCATATTCCTGCTCTCCCTGAGGGCTATGCAGGCCAGGATAGTAGCACAAGTCACAAGCAAGGAAGGCTGTAACCTTCACTCCCAGATGCTGCTGATTCATCAGGAAAGGTGACACTGCAGTTCTGGTTTAATATGACAATGGATCATCTAGAGACATGAATAGTGTTTCTGCATGGGCCAGCACAGTGATACCTGCAGTGCACCCTGGTGATGCCCCTCAGCCTTTCCAGAGTAGTCTGGGAAGAAAGGATTATTTTCTGGTGAGTATAGGCTATGCTAATGCAGCTGGAAAGCTTCTGCCTTGCTCAGGAAAGAAGGGGAGGATGAGCAAAAAGCTCATGAGCCAGGATCAGCCACTGCAGTTCTGCCAGGCATGTTCATAAGAACTCTTCTTCCCTTCCTGTTTACATCCTGGGACACACAAAAGCCACAGAGAGATAGGGCAAGGCAATTGTGCAAGGGAAATCAGGAAAAAATTGGCAAAGCTACTTGTGAGAAAACAGTCCAGAGACTTTATCCTGGAAAATGGTGAATTTGGGGCAAAAGTGACAACCTGTGCAAACAGCCACTGCATTAGTAAATGCAGAATACACTCTCTGCATGGGAACCAAGTGAAGAAGGGGAGAACACCTGAACAAGAACCCCTCAGTTTGGATCCCACAGATTCCAGGAAGAACTGCAGCAGTGAAATCCCTGTGACAAACAGCACAGCTCAGGGAAATGGCTCACAGTAGCCTCTATCCTCTGACATGTCCTGAGAACCGAATCTCCCTTCGATCTGCACCCTTCTGTCTGCAGTGCCCAAAGGAAAAGCCTACAGCACCATGCACAGCTCAGATCAGACTGGGCTGCGTCCTAACAAACACTACGGGACCAAGCCTGGGACAGGAGAGGGGCCAAGCCTAGGAAGGAGTCTCTGATACACAAGAAGGGAAAAAGAAGCCTCAGAGATCATTGACATTGTTTCAACACCAGGGAAAATGACACCTGTGATATGTGAGCCAAGCAGCAGAGAAGCAGAGGCACACTGGTGTCCTTTCAGCTGCTCGTCTTATGCTCCTGCCCACCTTTGAATAAATGGTGACATTTATCCAAGCGAGGCGTCGGCTCAGGTGGTTGAGCTTCTCAGAGAAGACCTTTTGGCTCTTCAGCAGTTCCTCGTGGATGTCTCTCCTCTGAAAAGAGTGCAGAGATGTGAGGGCAGATGTCACTGCTATTCATAGCATTCTTTTCAGTGCTGGACAAACAATGCAAAAGCATATACCACCTTGGGGCTAGCTAGGGAGTACAGGCAGTGGGCAAAGGGGTCAGCAGCCTTTCTGGGGAGGGAGTGGGGAATCAGTGCTATAAAAAGCCCTAAAAAGTCTCAGTTGAAGCCCACAATGCCTGTGCAGATGCTGGTACAGTTGGGCAGCAGCATGTCACCCTTTTTGCCAGTATCTGAGGCTCTACCAGAGAAGGAAGCTGGGAATCCAGAGACACTTACCCTCTTTGGGCAGCGGCTGATTTTTTCCTCTGTGTCTTTCAGTGCCATGGCATATTCATTCACATCATCTGACACACCAACCATCTGAAAAGCAGCAGGTTTCAACAAATAAATGAGGGTTTTTTTTCCACTAAGCATATAAGCATGCAACCAGATCCCCAGTGGAAGTTGGCAGGACAGGGCACACACAGTCACTAAATAAGCAGAAAACAGAGTTGGTGTAAAAGCATGGATGCTGGGGGAATGGATTCCTGCACAGCACTTGCCACTTACCTTACCAAGCTGCTGGTGGACACTGAGGTTGTACATCATCACTATCCCATCCAAGACTTCCAGGAGAGAGTTCTCAGTGATGGGCTGGTCTGGCTCCTCTGGGGGTCTACCCAGTAAGAGACCCTCGTTTCCATGGGTGCCTTCAACTGCAATGCATTCCCAAGACGGGAAAGAAGTTTTCAGCAAGGCAGTTTGGCATCTCAGCTTCTGCCTGCACCTCTCTGAAGTCAAAGCCCTGCTGTGCCTCTGTAACATGGAGCTCCTTCCCAGCCCATGTGATTCACTAGATGCCATACTACCACACCATTCTCATCTTGCTGCCTGCATCGGGTTGACCTCTCAGGTCTGTTCAGACAGACCTAGGCCATGTGAGTTACACTTCCTCAAGCTCTGTACATGCTTCAGAGGCCTGCCTGGTCCACCCCAACAGCAACAGTGCTGCTACTGCACACTTCATCCTCCAGCTGGTCTGTCTTCAGAGCAAGTACAGCTCCAGCTGCCTCTGAAACACCTCCCTGCAAAGTCCCACTGCACTTGCAGGAACCAAGGCAGCATCTCATTATGCACAGAGTGACAACATCACCAGTGTCACGTTCAGGACACCAAAAGGGTCTTTTGGGTGTCAGCATGCCCTGGGAATGGGAAAGAGCAATGCTGGCAGTAAGGAGACTGCATTCCTCTGAGGAGCTGGAAGATGCTATTTTGCCAGAGCCCACCTGGGTCACGCCAGCACACAGCACTGAGTAAGTACTCACTGTCCTCCTCTGTGCGCTGCTCCACGCTCAGCGTGCGCACTTTGATCTTCTCCAGGGTGCCCAGGGGTCGCCGCGGGTTCATCAGGCTGACGGCTGCCGTGCTCAGGAACCGGTTGGCACGGCCCAAGGTAGGGGAGCTGAGCCAGGCAGGCCTGGCGAGAGCTCCACCAATGGCCAGGGTGGCAGAGGGACGCTGGGACTGAAAAGAAATGAAGGGAGAAACAGTTCCAGCTGCGTTTGGCTGTCTGCTGTCCCTCCCTTGCCCCTGCAAGGATGTTGGTATAGATGCACAGCGGCCACTTGAAGATGAGCAGACACCCTTCCTATCATGGCTAGGCCAGCAGGGTAGCAAATGGATAAGTCCTTCCTCCAAGGGCACGTGCCAGGCACAAGCAGCAGACCTGCACAGCAAGAAGCTGCTCTGTCTACAGCTGCCTTGCACCATTCCAAATGCAAGCCATGGAGGGGAGGGACGTGACATATTCAGATCAGTGGGTAGTTAGAGAGCAGAGCACAGAAAAGTTTGCTGCTCAAACTTGGTGCACTCAGGACCAGCCTGATCCCCAGGGACTCTCATGCAAGGGCAGCTATTTATCTGGTTGCCCATGGACTGGTTACAATCCTGGCCCAACACTGTCTTCCTCTAATGCAAAGCCTTTCTAGACAGAGGCTAAACTTGCTGCACCAGCACCAGGGCCCCTGCAGGTGAATAACACAACTCACCTGTGCTGCTGATGTTGCTGATTCCTCATCTTCATCAAGATCATCCATAGTCACTGCCTGCAGCTCTGCAGGGTCAATCAGGACATTGGCTTTTGCAGCCAGGTCATCTGCACAGAGCACACCAAAGCAGCCATGAATGCAGGAGTCACTCTTTGCTTCCCATGACAAAAACTTATCCTCTTTCCTGCTTCTCAGCAGTAGAGAAGGAGCCAAAAAAGTTGGATGCTGTATCAGAACAAGCTCACCTGTCCCAAGCTTCCTTACATGGAACAGATCTGCCCTTACTGAAAGAACAGAGACCAAGCAGCAAGAGGTGCTGCTCTCCTGGGACCCATTTCTGCTCCTGGTCCTACCAGCTACAAATAGGGTAACAGGAACCAGGAGACAACCACTAGGGCCAAACTGGCCTAGTGCAGGAATGGCAACTCCCTGATGGTCTTAAAAGACCATCTTTTAAGCATCCAGCTCTTCACTGCTGTCCCATGATGTGTCCCTCAGACCCAGAGCATGGCTGTGCTGATGGCTACACTGTACAAAGCCTGAAGAATGTGTTCTTTAGTCTACAGCTCTATTTTTAAAGCTGGCTAGGATACCTTGATAAAAGACCAGAGGAGATTACATGGTTCTCAGGTTAAGTAATCTAATTTTGAACAGCTAGGGATCACCCTGAGACAGAGAAAATAGTCCTAATCTTGCAAACACACCGGAAAAGGAGAAGAGACATCTGAGCCAAAAGCAAGTGCCACATTAGCCAGAAACCAGAGCCAAACCAAGTCCAAGGGAATGGCAAGGGGTTTCTAATCCTTCCACAATGGAGGCTTTGGAAGCCTTATGCCAGAGTGGTGTGATATACACAAAAACACAGCTACAGTACATACACAGGGCTGCTCTGCCCTGCCCAGAGTGGTACAGCAAGTAAATCGTGGGAATTCTTCATGCCCAGCAGGGCCTGGCTGATGGTCAGTGCTTGGACAGCTCCCAGCCCATGGCTGTGGTGCAGCAAGAGCAGCACACCAGAGGACATTACCAGACTATCCCCTTCCCTCCAACTGCCACATGCCCAATTCAGGAATACAAACACTAAACTGCTAACATAAAGGACACTCCACCCAAGAGGAGTGGCGTCCTCTCCAGAGTAACTTGAATCTCATTAAAATTCAAGTCTCCTCTCCTTGAATTTAATCAAAATTCATTACCCACAGCTCCCTCCCTGTAATGTCCCTTGGGTGAATTTCAGCCAAGACCTGGATTCAGGTATTGGCAATGAGAGCACTTACCTTTCAGAGTCTTCTTAAGATGAGACAGAAGACCTCCAAGTCGCTGAAGGTCAAAATAGTCCACCTTCCCATTATAGAAGAGTTGAGGAGGGACATATGCTTCTAAAACAGAGGAGGAAATTTGGTTTCTTCCACATGTCCCATGCACAGGATCCACAAAGACATGTAAGGACTCCTAAAGCAGACCCCAGGACCCACATTCAGGACTAACACTTAGGGACAACTTTTGTTGTAATAAAAGCACAGGCCATTAAGGCAGAGGTGATTTCCACAATGGAGCAAGCACTAGATCCATGCAGAGACAGGAGCAACCAATGGCCATCGACAGCAAGCCTGCCAGCACTTCCTCCCTCCAGCCACAGTCACTGGGGTAAACTGCAAAAACTTGGCACCTCTCCACCTGGCTACTCCAGCTCTGTCACTTAGTCCCACGGGGATCAGAAGGCACTTCCTGAATCTACAGAAAGGGTCAGCCTAAAATAAGCAAAGGGAATGCCAGGCAGATCATGGCAGCACAGGCAAGTTGGGGTCTAAGGGTGGGAAAGCAACTGGCACTTAGTTTCCCCTTAATCCCACAGTATGGGGAACCACAAAACCAGGCAAATACCCTCCCCCAAACTCTGACTATGGGATCACTGAGCTGCCCTTCCACAGACCCACTGTCAATAGTGGACTCTGGTCCAGAGCAGACAGGCAATGGCAAACAGTACAGGTGTCCCTTTGCAAGTCTCAAATCTGGATGTTAACTGGAATAAATCTGCACACAGCATTTCCCAGGGTGACAGAAGGCTCATTAGAGACATAAAACTTCCAGCATCGGGGAAAGCACTGCCAAGAGGCAAACCTTGTCCTTACCACAGACATGCCTGCAAAGCCTCTCCCCCAGGCCTCACCTTCACTGCTCAGTGCAGCTGGGGTCTTTGCCTTGTGGCCATCCCAGAAGAAGCGCAGGGCAGCAATGAGCCGGTGCAGGAAGCACACCATGTACTCTGGTGGGCACAGCACAGTCAAGTTCTAAGGCAAGAATGAGAGTCCAGCATCAGGGCAGGTGTGAAAGTGCATCTTAGTCCAAAGGGCTACATGGACCAGGCAGAAACTTTTGTGTTCTCAACCTTGCTAGCATCTCTAGCTTCCAGCTCTGGCAGAGAGCCCAGACATGATGGTGGGCAGCAGCTTCCACCTCCAGGAAGTCTTTGACACTTAAACAACAAGCTAGTCTGACACAGAAAGAGGGATCACTCATACCCCACCACAAAAGATGGGGCTGATGATGAACACAGAGATGTAGGTGAAGGAAGGGTTTCCTACAACAGTGGATGCCTGCCTCACAAAGCTTCAGGCCTACAGCCTGATCCAGGGCCAGAGAAACAATTCTCATCCAGGCAGTAAAGAGGATGACAGCAGTCCCACTCAGGCAGAACACCCCACAGCCACACTCCCCGAGGGACATTCAGCTCCCACCTAAGACTTCCCAAGGACCACTTTCCTACAAATCACTCCATAGGACTTCACTAAGTTGCCTAGTTTCTAGCCTCAGATCTTCCCCTCCTTGCTTGTTGCTGTATCTAGACTCCAGTGGATCAACCACTGGAAGAAGCCCAGCCAGAAGGTGCAGAACTCCCAGCCTCAAGGTGCAGAGAGCCCTCAGGGTTAGGCTTACAGGAAGGCTGGCCCTCTGACTTACCCCTCTGTTGCTAGCATTTTCCTGAAGAAACTTGCGGAATTTGTTTAGGAAGATGTATCTGGAGGCTTCCCCCTGGCAGAAGGCAAATCAGGCAGTAAATCTGTGCCTTACAAAGCACATCACATGAAGACACTGCTGCAAAAGACCCACAGAGCACTTACCCCTCCTCTGTCCTTGTTGTTCAGCAGCAGCTTCAGAATCTGAACCTGGAGACCTTCCACCACTAAAATGAGGACACACATCTGCCATCAGAAAACAAGCACTGGAGAGCAACTACCCCTCTTAACCCCAACTGCAGTACCCTTCCCCCAGGAGAAAGGCTACCTCCTCAGCAGAGGGGGCCCAGGAAGAACCAGTGACAGCAGAAAGCTAATCCCACCGAGATTTTTCTCCTCCACCACCTAGGAATAAATTGATCCACAGCTGCAAACAATGCCCCTGAAGGGAGTTTTGGTACACTCATGCCGCACGATGGGATGCTGCAGATCTGTGCAGTGGGGTCCTAGCACTCGTTAACGTGCCATCAGAAAATAGCATGGCTGGCCCCCACCTGTGCAGCACAGCCTGTTCTGGCAAGAACACAGGTGTACTTCAGGTAGTGAAAGGGATTTGGAAACAGCTCCTGGCTGCACAAAAGGTATGGGATCTTGGCAACTTCCCTCCTTCCTCACAAACCTTCAATGCGTTTCTTGAGCCGCTGGCAGCCTCTTTCATATGCCCGACGCCTCAATCTCTCCTCAGCACTCTCCTCCTTTACCTCCTTACTCTCCTTGCCCTGGTTGGAGGACAGACACTGATTAGCAGGAGACCACTGCACAGGGAAAATGTTTTGCGAAAACAGCACAAACTGCCTAAAACAATGTGCCAGTGAGTGACTGCAGCTGGCAGCACACCTAAACAGACAACCTCCAGCCTTGTAACGAGTAAGGAGATCTTTTGAGGACACCCCAGTCAACCCAGTAATTCCTTAAATACTGTGAGATTGCCTTCCAAATATGCTGCCACAGAAAGCTTGTCGTCCCCCCCCGTCTGAGCATCACACCTCAAACATCCCCTTTAAGGGGACAAAAATGATGAGAGGGCAATGGAAAAGCTACAACTCTGATGCAGCTCTGCAGCACCCTAACATAGCTGGAAATACAGGCCATCCAACTTCCTCAGCCAGATAAAGATGCGGACAGCAGGCCACATTTCCTCAGCCTCCTCGGTGGATATGCCTGTACTCACCTCCTTGGTGAAGCGATTTGGCCACCACGTGGTGGGAATGAGCTCCTGCAAACCTGCCTCTTCCACACGCAGCGGGCTCTTGATGTAGAAGAACACAACGGAACGAAGCACATCGAAGCTGTGCTGGAGTTAAAGCAAGTACAGAAGCTACAACGGGAAAAGGTACAGGGCATGTCTCCTGAGAGGTGAGAGATCCCTTTCCAAACTACCACTGCAAGATCCAGACGCCTCTTCTCCCTGGAGAAGCCCCTTGCAGCTATCACAGTGGCTGCCCAAATGTTACCATAGAGCTGGACTGCTCTGAAAGTGGCTTTGCTTTAGGGATATAAGAGAGATCAGTCAGGTAGAAATGAGCTCCTCTGTGTTACTAGGATGTGAACTACAAAACACTGCTCCCTCTCCTCAGAGCAGGACTCAGTAGGGAATGATGTCAGGCAGAGGAAGCCTGAGAAATGACCTCTCAAGACAGGAAGGCTTCTGCCTCCCCAGACCGAGAGGTCCTTGAAATATCCTTGGCTGCATTATTGAGGGAAGGGAAAACTGAGACAGGAGGAGACACAAAGGATACAGAACATTGCTGAGTAGGTATTTCCTAGATTTCTCATGCTTCAAGACTGCAATGGTGAGCCGGAGGTAGTGGATCTAGGAAAACAGGAAAAGCAAAAGTGACTCCATCTGCAGAAGATAAAATTCTCCAATAGCTACAGTGTGACAAAACTGCCATCTTTGGATCAAACAACTACAGAATCCAAAACATCATGTACCTTTGGACAAGGGGACATAACAGAAGCTGGCTAGTCACAGATTCCTGGGGATTCAGAAGTGCAAACTCACTTGTAATCCCAGGTCTGGGATGATGGGGGAGAACCTGTAAGCCCGCAGCAGGGACATCAATAGCTGCTTGAGGCACTCATGTACTTCATACTCCTGAGAAAATAAGAAACACATTGAAGAACAACAGCTAGGAGTCAGGAACAGCTATAGCTCCCAGAGTGCGACCTTGGAAGGAAGCATTCATTTATGAACTGAAAGAGCAGGTGCTCTGAACCCACAGTGTCCCTCTGACTCCACAGGAGAGAGTCCAAGCAGAAGTTGGTGGCAGTGCTTTCCTACAGGGAAACAAGTTTCTGCAAAACATCCAACCCAAAAGTCACCTACAAAAAGCCAAAGTCCCAGGCCCTATTTGTTAGGCAGTCACACGTCCTCATATTCCCTGACTCTACGTAAGGCATGGTGTTGGTAGAACCAACCCAGAAAGGAAAGAAGTTACTCTTGTGTAAGTGTGATAATGGAAGAGCTGTCTTTTTGAATCCAACTCACAGGCAACCAGCAGGATGAGAGCCAACTCTTCCACAAACACAGCAGCCCTACCAGAGGGTCCAGTTTCACTGCTAAGATGGTGGGCCTGAATGAGTCATGACATTTTTCAATTAAACTTCTCATGGCAGCTGGCTGGGCCAGTGCCCACATCTGTTAGCTGTTTCCCCAAAGGGTAGGCGTGCTGTTTCCAAGCAGAACCCTGGCAGTGACTGATTCTTTGTAACCACCCAAGCACTCCAGCAGCAGCAGCTTCCCAGTGCTTAACAAAGGCTGCCTCAAACAAGTGTCCCAGGAATGAGTGAGCTCATCCAGCATAGACAGGAAAGGAAGTTGGAGGAGGCTTTTCCCCAGCAGTGCTGGAGGTGGTGAGAGTACACTGGACATTTCTACCCCAGTCCTGCACACTCTGATCAATCTCTTCAGCACATGGCAGCACTTAAGACCTCCACAGTCACATACACATTAATAACAATTAAGAGACCATTCCTATTGATAAATTTGACGTTTCCAGAAGCAGAAACTTATTCACCATCATCAGTTTCTTTAGCAGTAAAAGAAGCTTAGAAACGCCTGGTTAACTCATCGCCAGTGTCTGCATTCAACCCTCAGTGCCTGGGTGTGCAGGAGCAGCCAGATGAGCTAATTGAGAGGGTGGTCTACCACAAAGAAAAAAGAAGAGAAAGACACTGAACACTACCAGCATTTTCTAGGGAAAGTTCCTGTTCTTAGACTTCCCAGGGTCTCCCTCTGATCATTAGGGAGGAACCAGCACCCTAGCAACTCACCTCCATAAGAAGCCACATGAGATCTAGCAGCTGTTGAATAAGAGGGTGGGCTTCCACTGCCCCTCCTCGCTCAAGGATGCTCAACAGGAAGGTCATGAGAACATCTTCCACCAGGTACACCTTGCACTGCAGACAGAGAGCCAGGTCAACATTCCTCCATGGCACAGTCACTTCCCAGCAAAAGCTGGGGTTTACTTTGCCTTGCAAGAGCAGTAACAAGCACTACAGAAGCTGGCAATGGACAGGCAAAACTCACCATGAGAGGGGAGAAATAATTGAAGATGTGAGCTAATGTAATCAGCACTGTGGGTTCTCCCTGTAGCTGCCACATGGACGTGTCCTTCTCCACCAGCTTCCCCTCCTGTAATGAAAAACATACAGCTTGGATTCAGCCCAATCCACCTGCTCACCAACAACTGAATGAACCACAGGCCTGGAGCAGACATTGTTGCTGTCCCATGCCTGACTGCAGTAAAAACCTTGAACGTGGGAATTTAGGATGGCAAAGAAGCCAGGCCTATTCCTCTGGAAAGCTGTAGTGCAGACCAGATGTCACTATCAACCACATGCAGGGGCTTTGACAATGTTTTTCTAAAAAAAGGTTTAAGTTTACGTGGTAATTTGTAAATGGGAACACTTACAGAGGAGGACAACTGTCAAATCAAGCCTCCATTCAAACCAAGACCATAGCATATGGCATTCCCTATGCTTTCCGCATAAAGAGATATCTCTCGCCCTGGAGGAAAACAGCATTTCCAGCAAACAGTGCAACAGCCAAAATAATCCTCAAGGCAGACCTGCCAGAATTTCACCACATTAGTGAACAGGACATTAGTAAAAAGTTTAGGATATGAACAAACTCCTTTCAAGGGTGCAAAATCAAATAAAGCAGATCTGACTCTGACAAATATCACCTCTTGAATACTGGCAATGAAACTTCATAGGACTGAGAACAACAAAGCCCAGTATGATTTAAATTAAGTCCTGGAACTAGCAGGAAGCCCATTTTGCAAGCCAAAGAGCTCCAGAGACACGCTCACCCCATGGGAAAGCATACAAGCATTTAGACTCTCGGGTGTACGGAAACATCTGAGCTGGCAGCATGTGCCAGGGAGGGCAGAACCACATTTCCCAGCATGGTGCCCCTCAGATCCACCCAGTGATGTCAGCCTACCGTCACGTCTATTCCAATATGGATCACATTCTTCAGGAAGCCCAACAGCTTCCGAGCCTTCACCAGGTCTGCCACAGGAGGATCTTGCAAGGGCCGATAACCTTCCACTGGATAAGTAGGGAAGTGTTAAGGGAAAATGCAATCTGATCCTTTCAGAGCTTCTTTTGTCTGTGCAAGGAAAAGACTCTGTCTGCTTGACTTTATACCCCGTCACAGTTCAAACCACAGTGCCTTCTGCAGGAATGATAAGCCATAGGCTCTTATCCCCACTTCCTCAATACTGCAAGCAGCAAGTATTTCACACCACACTTCTGCTTGGTGTGAAACACTTTTCTCATCAGAAAGACCAGCTGGAGCCCCCTGCAACCATCAACAGGCACTGCCAGGACTGCTCTGACAGGAGCTCCAGGCTTCAGTGTTCACACAGCAGCAGGCAACAGTAATACCACGTCAGAGGTCCCATATGGCTGGGAGGTAAAACGGACCAGTGACCAAAAGGCTCAGCAGCACGGCACCATTAGGGTTTCCAAAACTGCAGAGTAAGAACTTTGCAGGATCTGAGTGCCTGGGAACAGGCAGCCCCCAGCTGTAGCAGCAGCTGCTGACTCAGAGCTGAAAGCAATTCTTGTTTCAGAAACTTGTGTTTGTGTCCTGCAGTTCTGCTCCAGCTGAGGAGGTATCTGGCTCTTCTCTCCTTGACTAGGCTCTACACACAACTGCTGACAGCAGAAAGTGAGCTGCAGTCAGGTGTATATACTCTAGAGCTTCCAAAGATGGCCTCAGGACAGGCACTTCTCCCTTTAGACCTCCTCTCCCCACACCTAAAGGATATCGGAGTGGACGGCTTCCAAAGTTAAAAGCAACAGACTCCTTGAAGGAAAGGCTGATGGCAGGGAAATAAGCCATTCCAGCACCCCTTGTGATGTTATCAAAGGCAGTTCCCAGAGATATGCCATTCCTGAAAGAAGGAAAACCCACAAGGTTTTAGTCACAGCAGGAGGGGTCTGAGGTCAGCTGGGCAATACTTGCATTCCCCTTTTAGCAACTTGCCAACATGGACACACCAGTCAGTCATGCCTCCTGTCACTCTTAATCTGGCACACATGCAAATGTCACAACTCTGCTGAGTAACAGCCATGGGAAGCACAGAGGCACTCCCATTTTCATAAGAGCATGGGAAGGCACTGGAGTCTGCACAACATGCAGAGCCTACTCAGCTTCAAGGGCAACCCAAATCCCTGTGAGATAACTAAAGCAGTAGGACATTTTAAAGCATGTGACTTTTTGGCCTCATCTGTTTGATGTTTGTGGCAATGAAGGATAATGCTTTCAATTTACTCCTCTATAAAAGATTTCATGGACCATCTAACTGTTCTTAATTTCAACTGACTTGTTGCAGGCCATGGCCAGAGAACAATTCTCATTGTGCATGGGAGCTGGAAGCTGGAAATTTATCACCCTTTCCACAGCTCCTTGTGAATTTAGGATGGGCAAGGTCTACACTGACCACAAAAGCAATCAATTAAAGCCAAGTGTGACATTAAGCATCACAAGAGATGCCCTTCCCTCCAAAATCCTGGCAAACTTTACAAAGACTTTGTAGCTTGAACATCTTCCTGCCAAATGTTCTCAACTGAACTGAACTGAGACCCAACAACCCATTCAGATGGTTTCTGAACACAAGGCAGAAAAACAAAGGCCGGAACTACCAAGTAACATGAAGGGGACAGGGCAGAAAGAAGGCTCAGCAACCTGCTGAGCAGTGAGGAAATCTTTCTGTTACACACAGATACAAACAACGCAGGGAATGGGGCAAAGATGCTTACAAGCAGAAAGCAATGGTGCCCTCATCAAGGTCTATCAGACAGCTGACGATGTCTCCTGCTGCCCAGGACTGCAGGAAAGGAAGAGAAGAGGTTAAACATGTTTCCAGGGTCTTCCCACATCACAAGAAAGACTGCAACACAACCAATCCATTGTGAATCAGGGTTGAAGAAGAGACAGCTCCTTCTCCCAGCAGCTCACTGCATTTTCAGGCACTTTTGGAAGCTGCACATAAAGTCCCTGATTGGGATGGTTTTTTTTCCCTCTGGCACTAGGAATTTGTATTTATTGCAACAATGCACCATGCTCTGAGGTGCTAGAGGGAACCAGAGCCTTCCAGAGACCAACAGCAGAACTGTGCTGGGCATCAGTCTGCTGGGGCTGCTAAACAAAGCACCCAGACAGCGCATCCAGCACCCCTAAAATACAGACAAGTGCTGGCACACAGCCTCTCCAAGAGCAGACTGAAGCAGGAAGGAAGGCTTGAGGCATTTCACAAGGCCCAGAAGAATCCAGTGAGCAGAAGGAGCCTTTCTCCCCCTTTCTCTCCATCCCATTCCTGGGCGACAGCTACTCACTTTGCCATAGTTAGTAGTAGTCACATTCCACTTGCGCACTCTGTTTCCATCATAGGCATATGAATCTGGTGTGTCCCCAACTCCTTCCTGCACCAAAGTACAAAAGAGGAGACTCAGACCAGACCAGGCATAGAGGATTCCTCTCATTGCAAGAGAACCTTTAAGATGTACACCAGCAGGTAAGGAGAGCAGCTGACAGCACACATGCTCTGCCTGGAAAAAGCCCTCACTCTAGGAATAAATCCAGTGGCTTGTGATATTTGGTTCAGAGAAATACACCACTCCCTACTTATTTTGGGGTCAGAACAGTATCTCTGACTGGCATCTGACACTTCCAATTTCTGTCAAAAGTAGTCCCTGAGCATGCCCATTACCTCCCTTCTCAGATGTTGCAGAGCGACAAGTTAGTGAAACTCTGCAGGTGACATTCCTTTCCAGCATTAAACATCTCACTCAGTGCCTGAGAAGAGCTGGCCTGGGCCTGTTTCTCCTGGGCAAAAAAGCCCTGTAGCACCAGCTGCTGAGGGCCATCCCAAGGGACAGGCTGCCAGCACTGCAGACACACACACTGTTTGGGCTGAAAGTCAACATGCAGCAGTGGCTACGTGCAGCAAGAGCACAGCAACACACCCAGCACAGGCTTTCACACTGTGCACCATTCTGTGGACACAGACTAGAGTCTTGTAAAGACTCTTAAAACAGCAGGCCTGGCATTCTGTATGTGTGTGTGTGTGTGTGTGTGTGTATCATTTCTGGTGTGAATGCCAGCAGGACACAGCACCAATGCAATGCTCCACACTGACCTAAAAAGCAGTGGAGAAGCATTACCCAGAGTTGCTACACTACCTCCTGATTAAATCTGCAGTTGAGAGTACACCAGCCAATCTGCATGAGTCCCTGGGAGGAGATGAGCACCTCATAAATCCATTTCCCTGAAAGAAAAAGAGATACCACACAGTGAATTCCTCTTCCCTGGCTTGCTGTTAATAGAAGCTGAACCTGACACTGCTCCCACAGAAACACATGTGGCACACAAAGGAGGTTCAGGACATCCACAGGATTCCCTTCCCACCCCTTTACTCCAGCATCACACAATCCCCAATCCTTCTGAGCCCCAGGAAAAGCCAGTGGATGAACTGGGGAAGAGGGTGTTCAAGATCTGGAACATATTCAAGATTTCCTGAGCTATCTAATTGTCTAACTCCCCATACACTCTTCCTAGGGTCTTTTGTCAAAGCCTCACGGGTTTATCTCCTTACCTTTATACACACACGTTGTGGCCCTGATGGACCCAAAGTTACTGTGGCCGATCACCTGGATCAATAAACAAAAGATATTTTTTAACATCAGGCAAAAAGATACGCTTGTTCAGTCCTTGCCATTTCCTCTGTCCTAGCCCTCAAAACCAAAGCAAGATGGAGAGCTATTCAAAAGGACAGTACAGAGACAAGGAGCGACATCTTCCCCACCCCAGCAGCTGTAGTTGGAGCCAGCTGGCCCCAGGGAATCATTCAGGTCCCTCCTACAGCTCATCTATACTTGATAAACCCCAGTGAAGCACCCAGCATGGCAGAAGTACAAGGGCAACATGGTGACAGACAGGTTCCCACTGAATTGGGGCAAAAACGTACACAAAAGTGATTATGATATGGGGAAGATATATGAATCCTGCACAAGTTAGAACAAAACTATAGATTCAAGGCATCCAGACTAATGGCCAGGATAACACACTGTATAGAAACTGAACTTTGTTAAATCCTGACTCTTGCCATCTTGGGACAGACCATGAAGAGGAAATGATGTAGGAACAAGGAATTCACAGACAAGCCAGTCCAATCCATTCTGTGGGTCAGTTCTAGGTACAGCCAAAGTAAACTACAGCAGGTGGTTAAAGGGAAAGGGGAGACCAGGGCAGACTGCTCTGTCAGAGGCTAAAAAGCAGGCATAGATTAAGGAGGGAATGAGCTCAAGAGCAGGGCTGAGGTGCTTGCTCAGTGAAGTGGTGAAAGGAGTGCAGAAATTACTGATGCAAGAAAGGGTTAAACTCCAGTGGACTCTTTCAGCTGACTTTTTGCATGATGAACATCAGCTAAGGAGCAAGTAGGTAATTAATGGAAACAAAGGAGAAAGGAAAACTTCAGCTTCAGCCTCTTTCTAGACTTTTAAGAAGACCAGAAGGAAGGAAGAGGCAGTCTGCTGGAGGGAGGGACAGGAAAGCTGGCCTCTCCTCTGCTTAGCCAAGTGAGCCCCTGGGCCGGGGTAATCCTTCCACTTCCTCACAGCCCCACTCAGAGCTTGCTGAGACTTAGTGGTACTGCTAGACCTTTTCCAAGGAGAGCTCATTTCCTCCAGGATCCTGCAGCTTTTGGGGCAGGCTCTGTTCACACACACTACAAAGCCACTGACAGGGATTGTGTAAGAACAAACCAAGAAGCTCCAAGTACTTTTAGTCCCACAAGACCATGTTCTGCTGTGCCCAGCAATATACTCACCCCAAGTAAATCATCATCGACCAGCAGGAGCCCCTCAAAGCCACTCGTGTGGTCCAACACCACAGTGGAGGGACCGAGCCGGCCCTCTGCTACCTGATCTGAAACAAGAGTTGCAGAAAACCTGTTAGGGAGAGTTGTGCAGGATTTAACAGTGCACCCACTGAGTGCTTCCAGCCAGACTGTGACAGCACCTGGATTCTGCTACAGGGGAGGAAAGTTAAGGTAGTGTTGCCTATGTTAGACCTTGAGGACCTCAGAAAAGGTGAGAGATTTAAAAAAAAGTCTTCCCAACAACTCAACTACGCAGTATTTGGGACACATTAAGTCTTCCACATCACCTGAAAACTTTACTTTGACAAAATTCAAAGGCTAAACTCTGTGCCAAATGTTTGGCCAACATGTCAGACTTTGCTCGCAGCCAGCAAGAAAAATTTGCCTTTCTAGGAGGGGAGCAAGGTTGTATCTTGCCACATCCTGATTCATTCAGAGAAATGATGCTAGTAAGAACACAGGGAACAGCCTGAGACTCAAAGAGAATACCTGCAGTGGAAACCAGCATGTAAAAATTGTCAACAAGCCTCTGCACCTCCCACTGAGGATAGCACTACACACTCCTGGTCAAAGCAATGTCTCTGCATATCATTATCAGTAAAATACCGCCAACATTTGCCCCCAAACTGCTTTTCCAGACATTTTAGCCCGGAAATATGCCTCCATCTGCAAACAGACCAGCTGCAGGGCTGGCTGATGAACCCCTCACAGGCAGGACTTAAAGGTACAATAAATTAGAGCACAGGGAGGCAGAGCAGCGCTCACTCGGGGAAATGCCTTTAATGATGTAACGTGTCCTTCCCAATTAAGCAACACAAGCAAGAAGCACAAATTGAACAGGCCCTCAATATCTCCTACCTCTACTTTCTTCAGAGCCATTCTCCTCTGCCAGCAAGCGCTCAAGGTGCTCCTGCAGGTTCTGGAACGTCAGATGCTTCCTAGGGAATAAACACACAGGAGCTCTTCAAAACACTGTCTCCAAATTTTTAAGAGTTGAAGCCAAGACACGTGTCCTGCACTGAGACATGATCTGTGAAGTTCTGTCAATCTGTTTCATGTCATGAATCTAAGGAATTTGTTGCCCATCTTGCTGGGACAATGAATGAAGGATCAAAACACAGCAAGAACAAGCCAAGTAGTTAACAAAGAATCTTACACTCTTCACTGTGCTCAAGAGTGATTAGTGGCAGTAAGAAAACTGTGGTACTAGGCAGCAAGAAACCAGCTGTACTATCAACAACTATGGACCACGACTTTGCTGCAGTCAGCATCAGACAAACATGGCGTAAGTCAGGATTCGTTTTTTTCCCTGAAGTATTTTGCAATACAAAAGAAGAGTGAGGACCACAGCAGCAGGTGTAGCAGTTCAGACAAAGGCCAGGCTAGTCCAGCATCCTCTCTGTGACAACAGCTAAAACCATTTTGTTTCCATACAGAAGAGCCCCTCAAGCACTCCTTTGGGCCAGTGTTCTAGAGAACTTACTGCCCTCCCTCAGTTCTTTGACAGCTACTGGGCTTTCTACCAAGTAGCCACGTCCAGGGAAAAAGGGTAGAAGGCAGGAAAAAAGACAGAGGGGCCAGTCCAACAAACTATCAGTTCTGTGCATTCAAGTCATTAATCACCAGACAAAGAAATCAGAAATATTGAAAACCAAAATGCTCAGGCAGATGGACTGTTCCAAGGCTTGCTGGCAGGAGAGCTTGTGGTAAAGTAACATGACCCACTTTGCCTCCCCCGCACCATCATCCCAGCTCACCAAGAGCCAGAGGGCCAAGAACTATTTATAGCAGCTCTGAGCTCACGCTGGAGCTGGCAGGCCTAAGTATAGCCCGTGGAATGTGACCCCAGCCACGCTGCAGCACTGCCAACCACCAGGAGCCACAGGCCTGCCCTGCTCTGCCACACTCCTACCTGCCCTGAACCTGCCTGACTTGCCTCTGGCAAAAGAGATGCAAGAGGAATTCTTCTCATCCAATGCTACAAGTTTCTGGGATACAAGGTGAAGGAGAACTGAAAATAAATAGGTAAAACACAGTCACCAAACAAGAATTTTGTGTTTCTTTTCCTTTGGTGACTCCTAATAAAAGTACCAGCAGTCCCACAGCCTGAAAAATGTGTGGTATTGCATGGATTAGTAACAGCCTTGCCTTTAGTTTACAGGGCACTAACAATGTATTTTTAATTTCTGCACCTGAAACCTGTGCATTTTGCACTTTGTTACAAGCAAAGGGGGAACAGGTACAATCAAGCAAATGCCTACTTAATTTAAAAATATTGTCTAGTGATGTTGTACATGGGATTTTTCATGAAATAAAAAGAATCCTTCCTAGCAAGCCCCAAGTTTGAAAAAGGCATTAAAAGAGCAGACCTCAGAGTTGCTCCTGTAACATGGAGCTGCTGTGCTTTTAACAAAGATCACTGTGTGGCACTAAAAGATCTTTCCTTTCACACAGTGCCGTTTATCTGGAGGTAGCATCGCTTTTCACCTGGGCAGTGAGAAGTCTGATACCTGTAAGCAGCTGCAGGCTGGTTCCCATCAGCACTGGTAAAGACTCGATGCAGATAATCATTCAGCAGCCTGCTGTTCACAATCCCTTGGGAAAAACAGAAAGGAAATAAGCTTAGAGAGTCTGGGGTAAACTCAAACATTAATTTCATGTACAAGCAAGAAACTGGTAACTATGGGAAAATTAAGTTCAGGTTTGCTGATCAACACAGTGGAAAATGCAGCCTCAAGCAGTCATTCATCACCTTACTATCCTCACTAGCAGAACCAGAGTCCAACGTGCATCTCCTCAACAAAGGCTCTTTCCAATTTGAGCTGCTCTGCCATAGCAACTGGGAGCCTATAAATTGCTCTACACAGGTGGAAGTACACCCTCAGGAATCCTGCTGTACTACTTCCTGATAAAGTAACTCCAAAAGCTGGAAGTAGGAATTCAATTTTATTTTTAAAAAAAATCTTAGCACTGCTGCAATTCCTGGTGTTCTATTCATATTCAGGATGTCTCTTAACCGCACTAAAAGATGCTGAGATGGAAAGGCTGCAGGTGCAGTTCACCTCGTGTAACCCTGAACCGTCTTTAATGATGTGTGCCTCACCTTCACTGAACAGCCCCTAGTGTCACACTGATGCAGCATTCCTTGTTTCTGAGTGCAACAGTGCCCTCAAATGCCAGATTTGTGGTCTCATAAGCACACTTGTGCTGGATTGATGACTCCAAGAAAAAAAACAGACTGCCTGGCAGACACCAGAATTTCCCAGAAAAGGATTAATTTGAGAATCTGACAAGCTGCTCATCCTGGAAGGGGAACTCCCTCAATCAGATGAGTCTCAAATCACATGGCAGGCAGGCAACACAATAGTCTCCAGCCTTATGAGACAGGGCTGTGTGCTGAAAGAAACGCTCTGTGACACGAACTTCTGGAGTCCTTAGTACCGAAGGAATGTCCGTTCCAAAATCTTGTGGCTAGCACAGTTTTTCCCATGGGAAGTTTTTTTTGTGTTTTGTAAATAAAGATAGAGTTTAGATGTTTTGGAACAGTGTCCCAGAACTTGGGCAGTGCAGGCCTGGCCAATCAGGCCTGGGGGAAGGCTTCTGACTGACCAATCTGGGTGACTTTTGAGAACTCTATAAATGTGATAAAATCAAAACAATAAAGGTCATTCCTTCTTGCCACTGAGAACCGATGCATTCATTACTCTGCTAGCTGCTCAACAGCGACAAAAATCTCATCTCACTTTGAGGATTTATTCAGTTTCAGCCCCCCACACCACACACTAGCAAGGTTAACTGCAACTGGAAGGCAGCCGATCTCAAGCAAGGCAAGGGATGCTCCCTGGATCCACAGTGCTCCTGATTTCACATGGCATGTACAGACACTTACCTGTGACCTTGGACTTCTCTGGCTCAGTGCTCAGCCTGTAATTCTTCCTTGAGAAAGCAGTCCCAGCACCTCTCGACGTCATTCTTCACAGGCACCACTTCCAGAGCGGACATAAGACAGGCAGATGCTTAGAACAAAACCTGGGAAGGATGCTGCCTTTAGACTTTTCCCTTTTTTGGAGGTTGGTTTACCTGAATTAAACAACAGGGATAAGCCAAAAAATAGCCAGAGTCCTTGCATATCCTAGTGACATTACACAACTAACTGCCAACCCTGCACTCAGTCCCACCTGTCCAACAGCTCAAAACCTTCCCAAAGCAGACAAACCATTAAGCCACACTCCAGACAGCCACACAAACCCCAGTCCAAACAAAGGCATGCCCACAACCCAGCCAGAAACACAGACAATCTTCACACCCGGCTTGGGCCAGAAGCACCGAGCCAGCACAGGGCTACAGCCACCACCACTGCCAAACACCACTGAAACTGAACCATGTCACACTGCTGCTCATGTCCTGACAAAACACTTCTGCCTTTCTCTTCCACTCTGTATTCTTTTCGACAGCAATATGTGCCTGGTTAATGTTCTCTTTAACAGGTGTTTAGATTATTCCACTATCCAAAACAAAGAGAAAGGAAGAGGGAATGAGACAAATGCATATGGACTGGACTACAATAGAATACCACTGACTACAAAGCGAAAGACCCAGCTATCGAAGTCACGGGGACAAAAGCCGACACAGGTAATAGTATGCAATAGTGTTTACAAGTGAAAATCTACCATGAGACGACAGATTCAGGAGCCTTCCTGACTAGAATGCTATCAGAGCTGACGTGCCAGGACAAAAAGAATACATTCAAATGGCTAGTTCCATCGAGCTTCCAGATGTTAGGTTATACCCCTCTCCTGTTTCCAGCTGGCCCAGTAGCCAACCATCACTGGAAGACTCTCCCTGGGTATTCATCTGTCAAGGCAGTTTGTGACAAACAGAGCAACAGGAAGATGCAACAGGAGCAAGGGCTGCAGGAATTAAACACTTGTTGATAATCTCATACAGAGCACAAACTAACGTGAACCCAAGAAAAGTTATGACTCCAGAAAAGGAGTGCCAAGTGATACAAGTGCTACAACAAGCCTGATCACCTGAGCTTCAGCTAGACTTGGGAAAGGGGTTCCTAAGGCCCCTTCCCTCAGGACCACCCCAGCAGCCAGCAGTGGAGCAGCACTGTCCGGCCTCCCTCCTGCAGCACTGCTCAGCAAAATAGTGGGAACAAAGCAAAAACCAGCCTGGATCAAAGGCCCTGAATTACCTGCGTCAGGAACCCGAAACAAGAGATAAAACAATAAACAGAAACACATTGTTTACTACCAAAGCAGAGCAGACAGCACAATGTGTACAAAGCACTCGAAACATGACATGATTTCACCTCTGTCAGGACATGTCAAAAACACCCGAGAGCAGTCAGGACTGCCCACAGCTCTTCAGAAGGGCAGCCAGCCTGGTGACCAGCACTGCTGAAACAGCCTGAATGCCCAAAGCAGAGCACACAGCACGGCGACACTGGCACCACATTAGATGCACTGCTGCAGTGCCAGGGTGGTTGTTGAGTTGGAGCAGATGCTGCTTTCAACAGGTTGAAGAAAGGGCAGAGCAGGGGGATATACATCTGCCCCACGTGCAATTCACAGAAGCAAAGATGTCCTGCAAAGAGCCTGGCCCCAGGCTGAACTCCCTTCTCTGGCCAAAAGCAAGCAGCTTCCAGCAGCAGGGCAGAACACACAACACAGGGGAAGACAGATCTTAGGTAGAGGCGACTGGAGGCAGGCAAGGAGGCCGAGAAGCCAGGCCGGCCAACACAACTTTGTCTGGCAGCTGCCGGCCAAACCCTGAGACTCGCAGCAGGCAAAGGGGAACAGCACAGCCCCGCACGGATCACAAAACCGCCCTGCACTCATCCCAGGCGTGGGTCTTAGTGGCACCCCAGCCTTCCGGCACCCCCAACCCACAACAACCGAGCAGCACTGCCGTGCTCACACCCAGGAACCGGCCCCAAAGCCGGGCTCACCCCGCAGCCCAGGCAGGCAGCACGCCCCGAGCCCAGCGGCACCCCAGAACCCAGAGACACCCCCTAAACCGGGCGGCACTCCCTGCAGCCACAGACAACCCCAAACCCGGAAGGACCCTCCGTGTTCACAAACACCCCAAACCTGAGATCCCCCTACACCTGCCCACAGCCCGCGAGGCGCGGCGGCCACCCCCCGATCGGGCACCTCCCGCACAGCCAGACGACACTCCCCGAGCCGGCCGTGCCCCGCGCTCCCCCCCGCGGCCCCCGGGGGAGCCCCCGCGCTGCCGGGACCGGGCCCCGCGGCCGCCGCACTCACCGCCGGCCCGGCCGCGCCGCCGCCGCCGCCGCCGCTACGGCGACCCGCGAGGGCCATGGCGGGCGGGCGGGACGCGTTGCCGGGAGACGGGCGGGACCCTCTCCGCGCTCAGGCAGGGCCGGGCCGGGGCGTCCTGCCCGGGGAAGGGCAAGGGGCAGGGACACTGCTGGTGCTTGTGTGAACTTCTCTGGAAGAAACCGAGCAGGGGCCGGGGCCGGCGAGAAGCGAAGCTCTCGGCCATGGAACTGGGCAATCGGCCAAGGCCAGCCCGCAAGAGGGAGGCCGGGCAGGTGCTGCCGACCCCCGGGGAGACAACAACCCTCTGGCCCAGACCCCGAACGCTACCCCTGGAGGGAGAAGAGGAGAAGGATGAAGCTGACACATGAGCGTGGAGCCTCCCGGTGCATTTATTGTGCCGGTGGAGTGGGATCAGGGCCAGCACTGGGGGACGGTGCGCTGCAGGTCCTGCCGCGGTGTCCAGGCTGGCGGTGGGGATTGTGGGCCCGATGTTGCAAGCGGGAGCGGTCTGGGATCCAGGCAGTGCTGGACCCTTCCCACAGCTTGCTGGCACCCAGCTCCAGCAGCCCCAGCCACCACCAGCCAGGTACCATGAGAGTCCTCTTGTGTCTCCCCAGATCGAGAAAGTGTCAAACGCTCCAGCACTCCTGAGCCCGTGTGGATCCAAGACCACTCCCTGCTTCAACGTCGGGCCCAGAGTCCCCACAGCCGGGCCAGATGCCGCTGCAAGACCTGCTGTGCACTGCCTCCCAGTGCTGGCCCTGATACCACTCCACCGGCACAATAAAGAGCACTGGGAGGCTCTCTCAGAGCTGACAGAAGTATCTGGCCACAGGACCATTACAATGGGCCACTGGGAACAGAAGGCTCTATGTCCTGACGTTTGACCTTGTGTGGCTTCTCCTTGCTATGTAAACCCAGGCCCCTTACAGTGGACTCACAGAAATGTAAAGGTTTCTGCCTGAGAAACAATAACTTTGCAGTCTTTCGCTCTCCTAAGGTATGGGGCAATCACACCACACAATTCAGTCACTCTTTCCATCTTAACACCAGACACTGGGGCACAGTGGAGCTGCAGACTTGCTGAACAATTCACTTCTGGAAAGCAACAGAATTTCCCCACTTCTGCCTCTGTTTACTTGTCTCTGCAAATATGACAAAAATCTACTTGATACAGTTCTTGAGCTCACATACAACCTTCAGGTCAGGTATGGAAAACAATCCACAATTCACACGTGCATTTGGTTATAGCATTGGTGGAGCTCAAGAAATAGCCGTTTCCTAGAAACCACCTTGGGAAAGCTCTTGAACTTGGGAGAGCTTCCTTCTAGTCACAAGTCTGGACCTACTCAAGTCTTTGGCATACACGGCACCTGGGATGACACAGAGAGAGCAACCATACAGCTGGACATTTCCTGCCACAAAATGGCTGCAGACAACAGGATTGTCCCAGGTATGAAATGCCTGTCAGTGACTGTGGACTTATCTAACACATGGTCAAGAAACGGCCCTGGCTCTTCAACTGGATCCAAACAGACTGAAGAATTTACGTGAAGTAAACAAGGGATTCTCTGTGGAAAAGACCTGTGCCAGCCTTTGGATTGCTGACCATTCATCTCTGCCAAGGCTCACAGTCATCTCCTAACACACCTGAGCTTCTTCTCCTTCTATGAGGGAAAGATTCTGCAATAGCCTAGGAAGCAGGTAGGGTAGGGGAGACTGAAACCTCGCATTGAGACACATTCTGGAAGGCCTGCAAGGATGTCATGTGAAGGAAAAAAAAGAAACATGAGGGAAATAGAGCAGAAGCCATTTACCCTCAGAAAATTACTGGGCAGCCAAGGGGGTTGCTTCATCAATTGTGGCATTCTGTAGCAACAGTGCTGCAGCACTGATCCAGAGGCAGGAGCAGTCCCCAGGGGAAGGCAGACCAGGCTATGGGCTCAGGTGAGTGCCCAGGCAGCAGGAACATTTCCTTAGCCAGCACCAGAGTCCACTACTGAACCTGCCTGGACAAAAACCAGACAATGTCTCAGGTACAACCAGAATACAAAAAAAGGAATGTGAAATCCAGCCTTGGAGAATCCAGGTCTGAAATGCAATTCAGGATCTGGGTAGAAACCTGAACCGGCCAGATATCCTACAACACTAGGTGTGTGACACTGCTGTGAGTGACTGCTTCCTTTACCTCCTGCTTTTAGTGTCCCCAGTGATCCTCTTTTACTGGCCACCTTCCAAGCCAAACTCTGGTGCTCAGGGTTTTCTTCTCACCAGGCTTTCTGTATTTTGCTTGCCCTTCCGAGGCCAGGGCATGACGTAGCTCCATTAGCTAGATGGTGACAGAAGTGATTGATGCCAGGGGGAACAAGCACCTTGGCAAGACTGGACGTGGCACTTGGTGCCATGGTCTGGTTGGCATGGTGGTGATCAGTCATAAGTTGGACTCGATGATCTTTAGAGGTCTTTTTCAACCTAAATGATTCTGTGATATTGCGATGTCTCCCCTCAGGGAGAAAGAAGCCTTCAGCTGATACTGCAGCAACCGTGTTGGGGAACGGGAGCCGGATCCTCAGCCGGGAAACAGGGAACAGGGATGGGGGAATGAGGAACTGAGATCTGGGATTGCCTCAGCGCTCTCCCGTGCCGGGGCTGCCCCGCCCCGCCCCGCCCGCTGCCTCCGCTTCCCGCTGGCCGCCCCTCCCTGTGCACCCCGCAGCGCGGCCGCGCTCATGGCGCTGGGTCGGGGCGCGCTCGGCTTCTGCCTCCTCGGCTTCCTCCTGCTGCCGGCGGCCGGTGAGCGTGGGGTGGAGGGGGGGTGCGGGAGCGGCGAGCCGGGGGGCTCCGGCATCTCTTTCGGAGGCGGTTCGGCTGTTCCTTGGGGGCAGCTTCCCTCGGGGAGGCCTGTCCGAAGCCCCCGGCGTGGAGAACCCCAGGCAGCGAGCTCAGCCCCCTCAGCTCTGCCCGTGCCGGAGCGGGGGCTGAGCAGCGCCTGCTTTGGGGAGCACGTGGTCCCGGCGGCGGGAGGCGCACAGACAGCGGTTTTGGCGCGGAGTTGGGTTCGCTGAGGGGAAAGTTGTGCTGAGGGAGGAGCTCTGCCGAGCAGAGGTGGGGTTGTGTGGAGCGGTGGTGTCGGCCAGCAGTAGGTAGTGCCTAGCAGTGGTTGCGGAACCCCACCTGATGATACGGGCTGCTGGTAACTAAGGTGTACTAAGGTAACTAATGATGTACCCAAGTGGCTGCCGGTCATTCTTGAAGCTTCCCGTTAAAAACCTTCACCTTTTCTTCACCTTCAGCTTTTCGCCCCCGACACAGTAAATTCTGCCCTTTTACGGGAAGGTAATAGAAATACTGAGGCAGTAAATGATGATATCACATAAACAGCATTGCGTATGTAAGCTTGTTTGATAATTGAGTTCATACATCAAATGCTGTTACTGATAATTGGTTGTTTTTTTTTTTCAGCAGCCCTATATACAGTTATTAATACAGGGTATTTTGTTGTTGTGCTTAGAGGATGGACCGTGTGGTCTTCCCCAACTCTGTCGTGTGGTTAGGAGTAGCAGATGTGATCATAGAACTTAGCTGGTGAAGTCTCAGAGGAGAAGCACTCTTTATATTGTATGTATCAGCGGTGTCACTTGATCAGAGGGATCAAATTCTGCACAAACATGTGCAGGAAAGTTGATTGTGATGTGCAAGGAGACATTTGATTTGGTCAGAGTAATACAGGATTGCTGTTTGTCTGGGGGCTGAGCTGAAATCAGTGTGGCTGAAGTGGTCAGGGTTTTATCTGTAAGTACTTCAAGGGATGAGCACCAGAAAAAGAGTCCTTTCGGCTGACTCACCATGAAAGTGCTACAGCAGTAACTGTATACAAGCTGGTCTTGAATAAATGGGCTTGGAAGTTAGTACTTATTGGAGTGATTGGGGACTGGGTGGGAAGAGTTTGGCAGCTCTGCTCTCGAGATGGAACTTGGTCAATCGTTAAAGGTTTTGTGTGGTACTGATGGTGTGAAATCATCATGCTGCTGTCCTGAAGGATAGAATGAACCCTTCAGTAGCTGCATTGTGGTGGGTTGGGTGTGCACGGTACCTCTTCTCAGGTGATTCAAATAATTAACTCATCAAAAGAAAACAGCTAGGGAAAAAGGTGCCACCAGTTGATCAGCTGATAAGCTGGAATATTCAGTCAGTTGAGGAGGAGCCTCATGGATGCCACAGCTGATGGAAGAAGAGAGGAACAAAGAAGAGGCACCAAATTCTCCTTTGGTGTGCTCAGCCCTTGTTGGATCAGCTCAGCCCAGCCACCTGAGAACAGGCCTAGTCCTTTGGTTTTCCTTGATATTTTATTGTGCTTCAGTAGTACAATTGTGAGATAAAGTGAGGAATTTTGTTGGTTGCCTTGCTTTGTAATTTCACAAGGTATTTTGGAATTTGTTTCGCTACCTGTCATTTCCTTGGTAGGGATAGAGAAAGGAGGGAGGAGTCAGGTGGTATTAGGTGTCTACAGAGGAAAAATTTGATCAACCACGTGTAAGCACATGTAAACCTGTAAAAAGTACTGTGGTATTGGTACAGAAGTTCCTCTTTGTTTCTGTTTAAAGAACCTCTACATCTAACCTCTTACAAGATTTTTGTTTTTATTGTTGGCTGTGAGGTCTAAATATTTTTATCTTTTTATGTATTTTTCATATATTTGTAACTTCAAAGACTGTTAATACATAGTTATAACTTCTAGTACTTTTCCTGCCCTCCCCCATAGTTTACCAAACCCTTACTAATACGTTCTTGAAATTCGGTTTAGTCTTGCCTTTAATCTAGCAAGGACACTTTGTTTTGTGCCATACATCGTACACACAATAAAGTGTAGGGCTAAAAGATTGGGGGAAAGGGGGACTCCTCCTGGGGGGAAATCACCTAACTGCTCTTCTTACTGGACAATATTTGGTAGATATAAGAATCAACTAACCTTATAAAAATTGTAGAAATACTGTATTGTGTGTGCATATTACTGTATTGTGCAGCATGAAGACTTTCAATTAAAGACGTTCTTTTATATTATCATTTTAACATTGTTTGGAAAGGTTTAGTGCTTTATTCCAGGCCACAGCTGGAGTATTCAGGTATTTCCCCATGTTAGAGAGTTGAGACTGAATTTTCAAATGCTGAAGTTAGTTTAAATACCCCAGGAAATACCTCTTTCCTACTGAAGGAACAGGATTTATTGTCTTTCCCTCTTCCTGTTTGCTTTCTCTGAACAACTACACCTGAAGGAATTTGAGCTTTTTGGATGGAGTGTGGTTTAGGAGCAAGATGCCAGGGTATGTCTTGTTAACGCGATGTGATAGAAAGGAAAATGATGAACAGAACCCAGCTGACTGCAGCATTTATCACTGAAAAATTAAGTGATACCCTTCTTGGGAAATGATTTTTGCTTAAGCTTTGAGAAGTATTTTTATGTGGCAGTTAAAAGCTTTTAATATGACATTGTTATGGTGCAGTTACTCAAGCTTGGGAGTGCAAAGAGAGAGAAAACAGCCAGTCTCTTAAGGAATGTATCAGCCCAAAGCAGGGCTGAAAAGCGTGGGATGTCCTCTAAAGCAGCCATCCTCGTACATGAACATCTCCATTGCATTACCATTGTAGCTGCACCAGGTGGGTGCAGTGGGAATGCCACTAGAAGGATTTCAATTCTAAGAATCTCTGTTTTATGGCATCTCTGTTTTATGCCATTGATTATCAGGATTAGGATTTTCTGTGAAGTAAACAAAGCAACAGGTAGAAACAACCAAGTTGAATGGAAATCCAAATCTACAGTGAATGCAGTGGTGTTGCACCTTTTGCATCAAGTAAAATCTCTAGGAAAATTTAACATTTTCTTCTAACTGACCATAGGGCTTTTTTTTTAACCTGTTTGGCAATTCATGTTGCTCTTTGAGTCTTTACAGTAATTTGGTAGCTACTATCAGATGTAGTGAAGAGCGTATCATCAGCATCTCCTATTTTCATGCAGTTTAGTGCTTATGCCTGTGTGAACATTTGAGTAGAGGTGCTTGATGGAGATACAAAGGCAAATACTTACTCCTCACACACAGAGTTATACACTAAAGGAAGTATTTGGTTTGTGAGACCTAACCAAAATACTTCTAGCATATTTAAATATTTACTTAGGTGAGCTGGTCAGTATGAGAAAAAGACTTTGTATGACTATTTCTTTACTTACTAACTATTGGTTTGTAACACTTTTCAGTTTTGGGTGAGGATTGTCCTGCATATACTGATTATTCTGGCAAAACACAACCTGCCAAATCCTGTCCTGCCTTCTGCTGTGGATTTTGTATGCTTCGATACTGCTGCTCTAACGTATTCCTAAAATTCGATGAACAACGGTCACGGTGCATTCAGCCTGATAAAAGGTATGAGGCAAACTGAATGTGTATAACACATTGTAATTCTGTCATCAAATGAGAAAACCACACTGTTAAATGGTTAAATCTTCCTGAAGGGCCTTTCTCCTCTATATCTGGCTCTACCAGGGATCAACATTAATGCTTGTTACTTACCTGTAAAGTGGGAACAATGAGGCAGATAAATTAATGCATGAACTGATGCGTGTCTTCTTGAGCGTTTTCAAATACTTGCACTCTGTTTAATTTTTCTGAGGACGTCTGACCATGAAGAATCTCTAGAAGCTATAAAGAAGCTTGGAGAGTACCGCAGGAATCTCCGTGAATCGCGGTCCAGCAGCTGGTTGGGATGAAGCTTTAATATGCTTTTTTTTTTACCCTGGGGGGAGGGCTTCAACATTGTAATGTTCGTTACAATGACTGTTCTTGTCAGTATTACTGTATCATGTTTAAAGTCCTTGTTATTGAAAAATTTAACTTCACACTTTAGAATGCTTTTAGGACACCAGGTATGTACCACTGGTACCTACTCAAGATGGAGAATGTTACCAAGTTTCACTTAGGAACAGAGAGGACACTCTTTAAATCCACATATTGTGGGGTTCAGACTGTAGTCACAGAAACCCACAGAGAGGATAATGTGGAAAATTGCCAGTCTTGCTGTGGAGAATCAATGAGGCTTGTTGAGCGAAAACATGAGCTGAGCCACTTGCTTTATCTTGCACCTTACCAGGGCAGGGCTTAACCACTGCATGATATCTGGGGTGGAACACTGGCCTCAGCTTGATGCTGCCTCTGTGAAGCACAGCCACATCTCTGTAGGGAAAGTGAGCATCACTCCCTCCCTCTTACCGAGGTGTAAGAGGCCTTGTTAGAACTACAGATCTGGTTCTTGGACGCTATGATGATATGCAGTTGTAGTGGGAGCAGACTATCAGGCAGCAGATGGCCTTTAGCCAGATGGAGGAGGGAGTGACATCACAATGTCACACTTCTGTTCTGCCTTTGGTTCAGCCATGTGTGCTGTAACTCAGTTTGACTGAGGGTAGCAGAACCCCTCGTTATAAAATTGATATTTGGTTTTCACCATGTAGAGGATGAGAATACAGCCCACTTTGTGGACAAGTTGCTTTGCTTGCTCCTCTCTCCTCCCCAAAGCAGGGATGCCTGTGTCAGAGCATACCTGGGTGAAACCAAGCTTAATTAATGGTGAAAGTGAGCTTAGTAAAAAGCTAAATTTGTTAATTTAATGTGAGTTGTTAATCACTGGCTAACCTTAATTACTTAGGGCTAATGAGGTAAATGCATTTATCCACAGTTGCTCCAAATGTATGTATGGTGTATTTTTTTGGATTTTGCAAAACTTCCTTGGAATGGCACTGTCAAGCAATGTCAAATACATACTTTTAGCACCACAGATGACAAAATGAATCTCTCTTTTTAGTGTACATTACCTTTCACAAGCACTTGAAATGTCGCCAGGTAAATTGAATAAATCATAAATGCAATTTTTTGAGATGAATTCTCATGTTGCAGGGTCTCCGACACAGACTTTGATGATGACTACACTTCTGGTCCCGGGTAAGCCATGCAAGCCTTTAAAATGGAATTTATTTAGAGGTTCTTTATTGTGTAATCAGGACATGTGTACTTGGCAGTGCTGGGTTAACAGTTGAACTTGGTGATCTTAAAGGTCTTTTCCAGCCTAAACAATTCCATGATTCTGCGTTGATTGAATGTGAAAATAGAAATATTATTTGTGTGTTAAGAGTGTGGAGCACTCAAAATCTGTGTGCATGTTGGAAGGAGAGACATGAGGAGGAGGCTGGATGTTGCTATTCAGACCATAACAATCTCTGTATGTAATAATCTGTATCCTCCCTGCTGAACAGGAGGTTGAAGCATTAGCCCAGAATCACAGAACAGTTGGGACTAGAAGGGACTTCTGGAGATCAGCCAGTCCAGCCCCTCTGCCTAGGCAGGGTTACCTGGAGCAGATGACACAGGAATGTGTCCAGCTGTGACTTGAATGTCTCCAGAGGGCAGCCTGTTCCAGTGCTCTGCCATTCTTAACATAAAGAAGTTCTTCCTCATGATGAGGTGGAACATCCTGTGTTTTGGTTTATGGCCATTACTCCTTGCTCTGTATTATTAGAAAATGCACAGTGCCTCTGGAAGAAAATCTGCTTTTGTTTGAAGTATCTCCTTGGTTTTCTAGCATCTTTTGGAGTTAGTTTTTATCAATATTTCTCCTTCTGTTTCAATCTTGGGAAAAGTAAATTCCTTTAAGCCTATATTGGTGATGACAGGAGTCCTGCTGTAAAAATATGTCAGTTTTTCACGGTGTGGAAGATGATGACTAGAGGGGAGGGGTTAATCACAGAATGTTAAGGGGTTGGAATGGACCTTAAAGATCATCTATTCCCAGCCTCTCCCCTGCCATGGGCAGGGACACCTCCCACTAGCCCAGATTGCTGAAGGCCCATCCAGCCTGGCCTTGAACACTGCCAGGATTGTGGTATCCATAACCTTCATGGGCAATCTAGTGTGTCACCATCCTCACAGTAAAATCTTTCTTCCTAATATCTAACCTAAATTTCCCCTCTTTCAGTTTGTACCCATTACTCCCTGTCCTGTCACTCCAGTGCCTGACAAAGAGTCCCTCTCCAGTTCCCTGTAGCCCCTTCAGATCCTGGAAGTTGCTGTGAGGTGTCCGCACAACCTTCTCTTCTCCCAGCTGAGCAGCCCCAACTCTCTCAGCCTGTCTCCTTAGGGGAGGTGCTCCAGCATTCTTATCAATATCCGTGGCTTCCCCTGGACTTGCTCCAACACTTCCGTGTGCTTGTTGTCCGTGTACGCCGGGGACGGCCGAGCTGCCGGCAGTAGCGCTGAGCGCTGGCTGATGGATGTCTCTGCGTAGGTGTGGGCGATGGGGATGGCAGGGGCGGCACTGGGGCTCCCCTTTAAGGGGCGGTGCGGGCGGCGTGACGTGCGCGGGGCCGGGCGGCGGGCGCGGGGCGAGCGGCGGCGGCGAGCATGGGGTAAGCGGCGGGGCTCGGGGGCTCGGGGCGGGATCCCGACAGCCGCGGGGGGACCCCGACAGCCGCGGGGGGAGCCGGCCCGGCCTTCCCGGTACGTCCGGCGGAGCGGCCGCTCCGCGCGGGCTCGGTACCGGCTGCGAGCAGCATCGCCCCCGGGAGCGGCGGGCAGGGTTTGGGGCCGTGTGCCCTCCCCGGCACTGCCGGACGGAGCCCCCCGCGCTGTGGAAGTCCAGGCACATCTTTTCCTGCCGGGGAGGAAAGAGCCGCGCTAAAGGCTCGGAAACGTAGCGCTGTCTTGGCTGTGTGAAGGGAATACATGGATGTATTGGAGCCTTGGTCTGTTTTGGTGAGGTCTTTTCCACAAGGAAGGGGTTGATGTAACAAATATTTTGGATGTTATATTGGAGATGCACCTTCTTCTCAGCCAGGCTGGTCTTCTTGTCCTCAGATGTGTGGTTCCAGTACAGCAGGCTCGAGCTTTATCTTGCTGTCAGCGCTTGCTCTTTGTAAATGACAGAAAAAACATTTAGGAAGGAGCAGTTGGATTGTTTTAGTTATCTTTGTTTTCAGCTATGGAATGTCTAAAAAGAGGACCATGGATGTCTCAGCTTGAGAAGATGGGTGACTTCTCTTTTCCCTTTCAATTACATTGCAGCTTTGGAAAATTAGTGTTATGCAAGGGCCTAGACTCAACATCAAACTTACCTTCTTGTTAAGCAATTTTATTAGAAAGGTTGTAATTACTCACAGGAATACTGTCCTTGAAAAGCCACCCGGATATGACTGTGGAGGAAAACCACATCTCAGAACTTTCCAAAATGACTTATGAGTGAGGTATCCCATTTAGGGTGTTTCAACACTGGGAATTGCAGTGAGTGGCACTGTCTGTGACTGCAGCCAGTGGGACACCAAGTAGGTTTTTGTTTAGTTACAGGCAGTGTCCAGGCTTTCGTGTTGTGTATGTTGAGGTTTCTGTATTTTTTTAACCAAATAGTAAGCTGTATTCCTTCTGAAAGAGTTGTCCCTGGTTCCTTGCTTGCAAGGTATACTCCACCCTCTCTCTCCATGCCAATTTCTTTTAAAAGGCAGGTTTTGCCTTGTTTCTTGATGACTATGTTTAATTCTTCACTGTGTAGAGAAAAGGGCTGATGTCAGTTGGAATATTTGTTTTTATCTTCAGCAAGATGAGCATACTCTTTGAACAGTTTGTAACATGACAGTAGGCAACAAAGGGCAGCTTCCTTTAGTGCCCTGTTCTTTCTTAGGAGTTGCAAATATTACCTTTGACACTGCCCTTGGAAAGGAGGTGATGGTTTCCTGGCAGTATGGGTCAGAAAGCATTTATTTCCCTATTCTTGCATCAGGCTGATTTCTAGATTGAGTTATCACCCCGGCACACTGCTCAGTAAAACTTGTCTTTTTAAGAGAACATCCCATTTCTGAGGGCTAGTCACAAGCTACCTGTGGACTTGCTACTGGACTCTGGTCTGGGTGACTCTTCTCCCTGCTTGGAAAACCTGCCACAATTACACCCTAATTCCAAGTACAGGGTTAGGGAAGGGCTACTGGTGGAATGTTTGTTCTTTGTTGTCTTGCCCAGCTGAGGAATTTCTAGTTTGCTTGTACTTTTGCTTTTTTACTGTGTTTGTTCTGAGATCTTCTGCAGCAGTGCAAGCAAAGCAGCAGTTTTTAGTAGGTTTCTTTTTAGTATTATCCTTTAATATTAATGTCTTTCAGTATTTATATTGAGTATTGGGTGCTGTTGAGGCAGGGCTGCACTTCGGGCAATCCTTTTAAGTGTACTTCACACTGCAAGCAGTCCATACCCTATAATCTTCAGACATTTGAAAGAGAATACAATAAACTCCATTGGAGTGTCTTAATAATGCACTTCTTAAGTACTTGAAAGCATTTTGATTCCCAGAGTACTGCATTTGAAAGCAAATGTAAGCATTCTAAGAAAAGTACAAAAGTCAGGGTTAACTCAGATTCGGGCTTTTTCCTTACTTGATCAGGCCTTAAAGATCATGTGGAGCTTTTAGGTCAGGGTGTAGGCATAGGTTTCGTTTTGCTGAACTTGATACATTTGTCAGCATTTTTCTTCGACCATAAGCGATTTCTGCAATTTCTGCTGCTAGTGAATGCGTTGTGGCAAGGGTTTAGTACTGGAAGGTGTTTTAGGAATTTTTTTCCCCATTTTGATTGGATCACTGAGTTTTTCCCTGCTTTGCTCTGGTTTCAAAGACGGATTGTGAGCAGTAAGGTTAATGTAGTTGGTTTTCCCTTTTCATTCTGCTGTACATAGTATTCTTGTTGTAAGAAACTCTGCAGAAAGCAGAGCACTGATTCACCAGGACAGCACTTGTTATAATTTTCATTGGTAATATGATTACTTAGCCTTGGTATGCCAATTTTCCAATAGTGACCCTTACTGGAAAAGGAAATTAGATGACTCATATGCACAATTCAACTAATTGTGAAGTATTCCAGTGTTTAAGGAGGTGGAGCAATTTAGAACATCTGTGTTAGAGTTACAGAAGAAAATAATGTAGTTAGGGCAGCTGATACCAGGCTTTCTAATTGGAAACAAAACTTCACATAATGTACACAGTTAATTGGGCTCTGTTTCTGAATTAATTTCTGCCAGGAAGTTACAGCATATTGCGTAACAGGTACAGTAATGCTTGAGGAAAGCCTGTTCCTCCTTATGAGAAGAGCGAGGCAGGATTTCCATCTTCCTGGGAAGCTTTGGCTGGCAGAGACAGACCAGCCTTGTTGCATGGGGATGTGCTCATTTGGGGTTTGAGCCATGTGTTGTCTTGTGGCTTCATTGTCCTTTTGTGATATGGAGAAAATCCATGTCATTCTGCCCGCCTTTGGCTGAAATGTGGCATCTGCAATGGTCTGCTCCAGGCCTAACTTGGCAAAATGAGCGTATTTCTAACAGTGAAAGATGTGATTATCCTAATTTGCTTTGTCTGGTTTAGATGTTTTCAAGCCCATGTTTTCTCCACAGACAAGGTCAAAAATACCGTGATACTGAACTATACCCCATTTCTCCTCTCTTGCTATCACTATCAGGGACTCCAGTTTACACTTTCCAGTGTATTTGGTTACTCCAGGATCTGTAAGAGGTTGCCAGTGGTAAGAAAATTAATCCTGAAGATTATTACAGAAACACAGAATTGTTAGAGTTGGAAGGAACCTTTGGAGGTCACCTAGTCCCACCCCCCTCCAAGGCAGGGTCACCTAGAGCAGGTCACACAGGAATGTGTCCAGGTGGGTTTGGAATGTTTCCAGAGGGAAGACTCCACGAAAACTGGAAAAAGCTTCTAGAAATGTAAGCAGTCTCTGTTTGATGAGCAGAGGATTTCTTTTTCCAGTACTGGTCCTTGATATTTTCTGTAATAAATGAGTTAAACTGCATAGAGCCTGTTCTGTGAGGCTTGTGTTCAGGCACAGGCTAATCTCACGAAGGAATGTAAGCTTTTTGCCTGGAAACAACTGAGATTTGGATTCAAAGCTACTTCAAAAAATGGTCTATGCTTTTTACTAGCCTTAAGAGTAAATATCAGCTTTCATTATTTGTAGTGGTAACTCGCATTGTAGAGCATTTGGTTTTGTGTTCACTGTGTTCTTGGTGAAGAAGGTGCTTGAAGGTGGCAGATGCAGTCTGAGCTGCTGCTGCAGGCACTGGGCTTAGGTTTCGTTTCCTCAGAAACCAAGCAGGAAAAAGAGATTAAAAAATGCTGCCCTGGCACAAGAGGCAGATGTGCATGGCTGGGTTAGCATGCTCAGCTAACCACAGAAGGCTGTGTGACAGCAACAAACAAGACAACCTGGCCTGAGCATACAAAGACACAGCAAGATTGATCACTTGGATTTCGTTCAGGAGTTAATTTTGCTGTGGCTGTGTGCTTCATTGACTGTATATACCTACCAGGGTAGAGTGTTCCCTCTAGCTGTAGATTTTGCTGTGCCTCTGTGTAACTCCGCACAGCGTAACTCTGAAAACAGTGAATTTTTAACGTATAGGTTGACTCTGGAGAGAGCTTTGAAAGAGACTAGTGAAAGTGGTCACAGGTAGGGTAGCCCTTAGAGAAGGATCCTATAGCCCAAGAAACAGAGAATCCTTTAAAAACATGTTTAAAAGACCACGATGGCTATTTATTAGGATCTGTGAAAGTTTGAGCATGTGGGTTCCAAAGGTAGCTTCAACTTTTCGTATACTGCCATAAAAAAACCCCATGGCCTGAGGTGTAGCTTGATATATTTGCCACGGATTGTGTTGTAGATGTATTATGGGAGGAGGACAATACCCTCGAGTTGCCAAGCCTTTTAAAACTGCAGCTGTAGTGTCTTCTGTGAAGTAAACAAATTAATTTCAGGAAGTTACCAATTGTGTAAGGATCGGCCTTTTGACAAAATATTTTTATCCAAAACATTTTATACCATTAATTCTTCATGTGATATGCTTCTGTTTTTATTAGCAAGATCTCTGGCTCTCAGTTCCACTGAGAAGTAAACTTAAAAACCTCTATTTTTTTTTTTTTAGGTTGTAAAAGGAACCAGTCATTGAAGTCACTTTTGTGACTCTTTTGGTGAAGGTCTTGTTAATGATTGATGCCATTTAAAAGGAGAAATAGTGGTTGGCCAGATGTGACCTCTGCTGCAGTGGTCTCTTCTCATTCGTGCAGTGTTAAATTTCCCTTGATGATCCTTGTGCTGGATGAGTAATATTCCAGAAGAGACAGGGAATGTGGGGCAGGATATAATTTCAGAGTAGTACAGGATAATTAATATACGTAATTTAAACTTTACAAACACTGTGTTCAGGCAGCAGCAAATTTTATATATGTGATTAGTAGTGTGGGTAAAGAAAAAGGTGTGTTTCCTGTAAAAGCTGGGTTATAAGGCAAGCAAAGAAGGTGGGTGTAACCTAGTCCAGATTTCCTTTTACTGCAATTTCAGTGTGTTTTGAAAAGTCATACAGCAGGTTACAATTTGCCAGAACACAAAAATCCTTTAACTCTTTAGCCAAATTAGTTTCTAATTAGTTGCTTAAATCTGCTTTCTAGAGTTAGTGTGGTATTTGCAATAGCAAATACATAATATTGCAATTTCTGTAGGGAAAATTTTTCTGTGGCACCTAATTTTTTTTTCAGTTAAACTTGTTCTATTAATACAGTTAACTGTGTAAGAAAAATCCTTCCCACTACCCGTATGTTGGTTCCAAATTTTAATTCAGGTGTGAGGTTAACATCCTGTGTCCTTGAAGTGGGTGGGATCCTGATGGTAGGAAGGGAACTGACTCATTTTGTTTGCCTGAAATATCTGTAATCAATCTACATTCTCTTTTTTGCCACTAAAGGAGCATTTTAAATTTATTTACCACCTGTAGAAGCAAATGCCTTTTATTGTGTTTAAGGACAGTTTATGTGCTATGGGTCCAATGGACTGAAAATTTTCTGGAGGCCTGCATGAAGCTGCAGTGTTAATACTTGCACTGTTGATGAAAGACTTCAGTCCCACTGAATGCAGCCTTTACTTTTCCCCTTGTTATGTGCATATTTTAACGTACCAGTTACTTATAGCAATTACTCTCAGTTGTCTACAGGGTGTACAATAATAGATTTCCTGGAAAACTTCACTGAAAAGATGTATTTTTAGTATGTATTACAAAGGGATTTATGTAAATAGACGTATTTAGTACAAGTGCACTCTTTATGGACCAAGAAGAGATGCTTGTATACATATTCCATAATAACTTGTTGATCTGGGTGTCAGCTGTCTGAGTAAAACCACAAACTCCAGGAAGTTCCCTCCCTGCCACTTTCTCATAAAGGCTGTTTAAGAACATGTTGTGCTAAACATGTTACTTAAAAAAAAGGAGAATTTAAAAAATAATGTAAATATAATATAAAAAATAGTAGTTAGCTTTATTTCCAGTAGGTCTTTGTATATAAAATGAAAGTTTGTTATTTTGGGCTTAAGGTAACCCACATCAGCTTCCTATTTGAACTAACAGCTAAAGGCTCCATTCAGTACATATTTAACAAACTTCTTCCCAAAAGAGTCTTGCCTTCTCTTTTTCTGTAACACTCTGGCAGTTGCAGGGTTTCTTGGCTTCCCATGGCATTACTGTTGTTGCTTTAGGTTGTTTCTCATGCCAGAGCTGTGTCCCTGGGCTACACTCAACTGTGGACTGGGGAATATAGCTCTGGGCTGTTTATACTGCAGGTAAACAGGAGTTATTTTGATGGGGCTCCTGTTGCAAACTCTCCTTTTAGGGGCGTACCCAGAAATAATTATGGAAAGTAGTGCTGAGTTTTAGGGGTTTTCATTTAATCTGTGTCCCTGCTAGAGCAGTTTGCAGTTAGTGATGGCTTGAGCTGGTGCTGCGTGAAACCCTTTTCTTGACATTAAGGGACTATATGTGGGCAGGACCTCAAGAGGGACACTCTCCAGTGCTAAGCTGAGTTAACATTTGTCTGAAAGACCAGTGCAGGCATCACAGTTCCAATCTACACTTCACTGCATTGCAGAGCTTATAAAATGACTTTGCAGTTACTCAAACCTGCCAGTCTGATGAAATGACCAAGATTTTGTAAAATTGAAAGCATGCTCTTCAGACTGAGTCGTAGGCTGCCTGTTGCTTACCACAAGAATCACTTGGAAACTTCCTGATCATGTAGAGATCTTGTTTTGGGGAGGTGGCCAAGGCTGTAGTAGCAATTACTGTGATCGCACCTGGACTAGGAGGCTTAATTATGGTGTATATTTTGATTGTCTGCTTGTGCTGAAACTCCTAGTTGTGCTAAAATAGGCTGGTCACTCTTTCAAGTGTTAAAATCAGGCTGATGTTTTCCTGTGAGTTTGCTTTCTGACTAATAGTAAATTATTTTCTTTTAATGTTTAAGAAAGTGGTTCTTATGTTTTGAATTGTTATGATAAAACATTAAACTGAGGAAGTGTGTTGTTAGTAAAGTTATAAAAACTAATCCCTCTGAAAGGCTCTTGGGAATTCATATTGCTTTTTAAAAAATAATTTATCCTTTATTTTCCTGCTAAACTTTAGCGGCAGTATGTGGCATTGTATGGCTGTGACTAAAATGTTAGGTAAGCATCTCTGTCTGGGGACTTGTTTGGTCATGCCCTACATCTGAGTCAGGGCAAACATGGACATTTACCATTGCATCACATTGCTGGGAAATGGATCCTTTTCTGGAGCAGTAAAGAATGACATGCATATACTCAATTTTTTATTTTAGTTTCAGGAATGGCTTAAATTATCTTCTGAAGTCTTTCCAGACCACCCTGTGTTACAGCCATAGCTCAGTATTTGTAAATGTTTGTTTTTAAAAGCAGCAGAACCCCGCCAATGTGTTTCTTGAAGCATTGAACAAATCTTGGAATAGATTAAAACTTGCACAATAAATAGGCTGCTTAAACTAATTTTTCAGAACTCAGTGGTCTCATTGTTCATTGGATTTTCTTTTCTGTCTTTGGACAAATTTGCGGTGTATCCTGCTCACGTGAATGCATAGATATGTGAAAACTTTCTTTATATCAGTTTGCAAAATGTCACTGACTTAAATGATTCTAACGATTAAGGAGAGTTAAAAATACATTGCTGGAATCGAAACTTTGATATTTGAAAATGCTTTAAATAGACTGTACTTTTTTTTTCCACTTGACGGTGTTCAATATAGACCTCAAGATAGAGGTCTCCAACATGAACAACTGTCTTGAGAATTAACTTCTACAAATACTATTATTTAGATCCTGGGCTTAAATATCACATTTGAGTATGTCCATTGCATCTCATCTAGTACTGAAAGGAGTATAATAGGCAAGTAACTCACTTTATGTGAGCTGGTAGATACTTTGATTATTAGACAGCTTTAGAGTTGAGTCTGTGAGACATTCTCATTACAGATAGACTTCAGTGCTTTCCAAAGGTGAGAGGATAGGGGTAGAAGTGGAGGTAGGGTAAGGGCAGTTGAGAGGTGGTGGTAGGAAAGCACAGGGTATTGTCTCTCCATATTTACTAAATGGAGTAAGTCTCTCCATGTTTACTTTCCCATACATTTTATGAGAAGTTGCAGTTTATCCTTGCTACAGTAAAACTGCTGTTAGGTTTATGAAATCACTGGCAAAAGTTCCCTTTTATGTGAAGAGAAAGAAGCAGGAAATGTCAGTGAGTGAGCTCAAGCTGTTTATAACTGTGTGTGCTTTATTTAGACTATGGTATATATAATGTGGAAGTCTGGAAACCTGGATTCTGACTGACGCCAGCAGAGCATTCTGAGCTGGTGCTGTGGCCACCCTGATTTCTGCACTCTGACGTTTGTTTGCAGAATTCAGGGGTCAGGTGTGCTTTCAGTTTTGGTTGGCTTTTGTTTTCTTGTGGTTAACCATTATGGGGAAGAATCTGTAAGCAACAATCCCTCATGTCTGTTCTTTCTCATTTATATACAATGCTAATTAAATTATCATTTAACATCAATATGATTTTTTTCCCAAATATTTTCAGAGTCCTTTAGGCAGATTCATCAGGTGAAAGCAATCAAATGAAACAATTTTTGTCTAAGGAAGGAGTTAGCACACTGCAAGAGAGTCTTTATGCAGTACATGCAAAGTCTTGTCTGCTGAAGCTTAGATGGTTCACTGAGTAAAGTATGTTGAGCACCATTCTGACCTCATCTTGACTACCATCAGTTAGTGGCTGCCTTCCTGCACCTTTTTCAGTAGTGGGATGTCACTTAAATGCTCAAGAAGTGCTCAGAACAGTACTGCTTGGGCAGTAAAAAGACATTATTACAGTAAGGTAGTGACTGACCACACAGAAATTCCAAAAGAGTATTGCTATTTTTAATTGTCAATAGAAATAGAAAAAAAATTCTTGAAAAGCTGCAGTGTTGATGACATGAATTACAAGTTCGCAACACTTACTGTTTTTTCTGTAAATGTCTCTCTACTTAATTCTCTTTCAAGGCATTAGTCTGCATGAGCCCAAGCACTGGCAGGAAAATTATCTGCTGTGAAGTAGGTGATAAAAATGCCTGCCAGTAAACAGTTGTTGCACTCCTTAGAGAACTCTGAGAAGAACCAACTCCTCTCTGTTATTTCACTGACTGAGGTGTTTCTGAAGGCTTATAATTTTGGTCTGCAGCAAACACACAGTGTTTCAGTGGGTAGGACTGGATTGTAGTGTTTGCACACACAAACACAGAACTCTAATGTGTACACCTGACACACCTGCACTTTAAATATGTGTCTCCATTTTAACTCTTCAAAAGGTATATGCAAAAATGTCCTCATGCTATGGCTGTGTCATTTTGCCAAAGACACAAGTGATTCAAATGCACTGGGTGACTCTAACAACTTGGTGAAAATAAGGTTTTTTAGCTTTGCTTTTGTTGTGTTCCATATTAGAGCTAGCAGGTAAGAGATATGTGCTTTACTGAGCAGAAAACTTTGTTAAAAATAAACAAATGGAACCTGGCCAGTGTTTTTATCTGTTGATGGCCAGCTTGGCTGCAGATGGGCTTGTGCTGTTTTCTTTCTTCATATCAGAAATTAATTTAGTTGTGAAAGATAAGGGGCTATGCCAGTTTCTTGCTGTGCTCAGTAATTTGTGATGAGTAGATGTTTCTCTGCTTTATCTCCATTTCTTCGTTATTTTTTATTTTGCCCAGCCTTTGCCAAAGTTCATTGTCTGTAGAAGTGAGGAATTTTAGTTGTGTTTGTCAGCCCTAATCTCTTTCCTTGGCAGAAGAATTTCTTTCCTTAGCATAGTTCACTAGCAAAAAGGGGTTTTTTTTCCCCCCTTATTAGGGTAAAAGCCTGAGGAAGAACCTAGAATACTCCTTTCCTTTGTTGTTTCTGGTAATGTTTAGGACTGCATGTTTAGGTCAGCATCTGAAAAACATTCTGTAAGGATGCAAATAAATGTGGTAAAACATGCATGTGTTCCTCGACACATTATTTGCACCTTTACATCCTGTAGTTGTGCTACAGTAATTCATTTGCTTTTCTGGCAGTGTTTCTGACATGGTTCCTGTGACTTCAGGAGGCTGCAGCAGTTCCTGCTTCCTGTTTTACATGGAAATGCTTGGAATGAGTGTAGGCAATCCACAGTATCTCAGTTAGTACTTCATGGTTGTATCCATAGTGCTGTATTTAGTGCTTCACAAAATCAGCGCTCAAGTTAGATACAGTTACAGTTTGATAAAATCGTTGCTAATTTTTTTCAAAGATACTTGACCCAAGCTTTTTTTCTAGTTGTTGCAGAAACAGAATAAAATTAATGGAGCCTATCCTAAGGGAAAAGATGCATTTTAAATTGAGCCTTTTTTATTTGTAAGTGCTTGCATTCAGTTAGTGCTCAGCTTATTAAGGGTCAAGTTGCTCTAGAAAACACTGAGGTGAGGTCTTTTAAATTTAGGCTAGGGGTAGAGCATTTTGCAATTCTTTTTGTCAGTGATTTAACCTTCCAGTGTTGCTGATACTCAAATGCAATTTTCACATTTGGTGGGTGTTTGGTAGCCAAGTGAAAATTGCTGGAGGGTCTGGAGATGTGTCATTTTGTTTAAAGCTGTTAACAGGAAACTGAGCAGGAAAAAAAACAAAGAGAGCTTTGTAGCCAGAATCCCTACCAACAAGTAAAAACAGGATGGATGTGAAACCAGCTCTGTGGTTGTTGTTTTAGAGCTGCTGGTTCGTTAGAACTGACTTCCTGCAATTGTTCCCAAAACTGATGCATGGTGTGTTTTTTAAGAAATAAGAATGCTGGTGACTTGGGCTTCCATGGAAGAAGGGCTTTAATAATGTCAGACAGTAGGAAACAAATAGTTTCATTTAAGAATTTAAAGGGAATTGCCACTAGCTTTACTGTGATACCTTTTCTTCCCTGTGTAATAAGTAGAAGTTGTAAAGTGTCCAGAGGTAGCTGGTTTTGTCTGCCTCCATCATTTGGTGCTCATCACAGAGGTCAAAGCTAGTGTAGTCTTTGGCCTTCCTGTACTAAATTTTGGAGTTTTTGGCAGTGTTTCTGTATCCCATAATGTAGCCTGGCATACTTGGTGTTGCAATAAAGTCAGAATTTCAGTTCTTCCTAACTGTGTGAAACATGTCTTCTGAAACAACTGTTTACAGATGCCAGGGAACCTGCCAAGAATCTGTTCAGTGCTGAGATTGTCTTGAGTTTGGGACTGGGAGGTCTTAGGAATGTGGGAAGAGCTTGCTGTCACCCCAAAGCCTGGGGTGCTTCATTTTGGGCATGCTCTGAACCTGTGTGTTCACTAAAACAGCAAGCACAGTCACACTAAAATGAGAGGAACCAAAGACCCCTTGGCAGGAGGGTTCAGCTTCCCCTGGCTTAGCAGACCTGACCTCCTGCAGCACTGCTTTCTAGAGTTGTTTATTAGTCCCATAAGTACTGAGAGATTGGAGGTGGAGCAATGTGTTTGCTACAGAAGGTATTGTTCAGGGGTGACAGATGGGTTAAGGAGTGACTCTCACCAATTCTGGTGGTCTCTCTTGCAGTTTTGGAACCCTTATTGCCATTGGAGTTACTGTTTTTGCAGTGATTGTAGTCACTATTATTCTGTGCCTCACCTGTTCCTGTTGCTGTCTGTACAAAGCATGTCGAAGACCACGGCGTAAGTACCTCTGGATTTATTTTCTTTTGAACATCTTTGAACAGGATTTTTCCCCCTCACCACTGGAAAATTGTGTTCCTATAAAAGGTGAAAATACTCTGTTCAGAAGTTGCAATACCTAAAATATTTAAAATAAGTGTTTATGCCACTTCATAATGTGAAGATACAGAGAGATATTTTGAAATATTTTCTGAGCATTTAGAAGTTTTTCCCCCCCTCACTATGTGGGTTGTCTGGGAATTGTTTGGGTTTTTTGTTTAGGGACCCCCAGCACTAACCATGTTCCTTTCCCTTGCCTGTAGCTGTGGTGACCACTGCCACCACAACAGTGGTTCACGCTCCCTATCCCCAGCAACCAGCAGTGCCACCCACCTACCAAGCAGCTCCATATCAAGGCTACCAGCCCGTGGCTATCCAGCCCCAGCCAGGAATGCCAGTGGCTCCTTACCCTGCACAGTACCCTCCCCCTTACCCCATGCAGCCAGCGGGACCCCCAGCTTACCATGAAACTGTGGCAGGTAAGGCAGCACTGAGTGCTTCATCTCTTAAACACACTGTTGCTTTGGAGGAAATCTTGTGTTATTTACATTTATTGTCTTCTGTGGCTATGTTAATGTAAATGTAAAAAAAAAAAATGTAAAACTCAAGTTGTGGTGGATGCTGTTATTCACCATGGTGGAAATTTCCCTATCACCATTTCTATGTTAAGCATTGCTAGAGGAGGTGTGATCTGGAGATGTATTGGCAAAGTTTGGCAATGTGTGGGACTGATAGGGAATCCAGCAGAACGTTTTACTAATTTAGCTGACATTTCATATTAAAATCAAAGCCAATTAACATTTATACACACACACACACATATATACATATATGTAAACAGGAGTTGGATGTTTCTACATTCCCTTTCTAATCTAATATTAGCTAGCTTTATTCTATAAGAGCATCTAGTAACAGGGCAAGGGGGAATGGATTCAAACTAAAAGACAGTAGGTTTAGATTAGTTATTAGGAAAATATTGTTTACTGTGAAGTTTGTGAGGCCCTGGCACAGGTTACCCAGAGGAACTGTGGACACATCCCTGGAAGCGTCCAAGGCCAGTTTGGATGGAGCTCTGAGCAACTTGGTCTCATGGAAGGCATCCCTGCCCATGGCAGAGGATTTGGAAGGAGCTGATCTTTAAGCTCCCTTCCAACTCAGGCCATCCTGTGATTCTGTAAGATGTTTCAATCTATATGCAGATGGTATTTTCTATTAGTTTGTCACTATTTTTGTAGAGTAGCAAGTCTTTAATGAACTTCAGACAAGTCTGTTGACAAATTGCAGTTAGAATTATCAGAATCTTTTTTCTTCAGATTTCCTTCTTTCACAGCATTGTTTTCATGCAGCCTTATTGTTGCAATGAATAATTCCCACTTTTGCTGGCAAGAGCTGTTCTCTGAACAGTTGACTCCTGGCTTTTCAGAGGGACCAAAACTGGGCTGTTACCTGTAGGATCTTCAAGTTCTCTTACAAGCTTCACTGTTCATCCTTTTAAGCAAAGTGTAGTCCTAACTGGTAGATAATGCCCTTAGAAAGTAACTTTCAGGACAACTCAAATATAAAATGGCTTTTCCTGGTCTGAAGCATTTGCAAACCAGTTAGAAATCGCACATTAATAATGTGCAAACCAGCCCCACATGTGAAAACACTGACTTGGCAGGACTGTTGACTCTATTTTTCTGTTACAAACACCAAAGAAGCTGTAGGTTTTATGGGATTATGCTAAAGTGCTTTGGCTTAATCTTTTTCATAAGAGGGAGCCAGTAAACTAGTAATTTTACTTCTACTCTCTGGTTTCTCAGACTGTTGCTGGTTTGTTAGTTCCTAAAACAGTTGGGGTTTTTTGTTTTCTTCTGGGAACATACTAAAGCACTTTCCATGTTGGCAGCTGAAAATACCTCACAGTGAGAGTTCTTTCCTTCATTTCTCCTGTCTGTTAACCAAGAAACAGGCTCTTAATTAGGTCACATGCCAGGGGAGAATACCTGCTCTGCCACAAAGGAGCCAAACCCACTCACTTTACAAGATCAGCAGAAGATAACCACACTTACACTTTCCAGGGATCTGATCAGGTGCTGCTTGAGCAAACTTGTGCTGTTTGACAGACCTGAAAATGAAGATGCCACTTGAGAGCAGCTTTTCTCAGAACAGTAGAAAATAAGGATCTCTTCCAAGGGATACACTTTTGGTGTATAAGTCAAACTCATTCATATGCTCAGTAGTGGTGGTATATTTTTTCCCTTTTATTTTACTTTCTTAGTTAATTCTCCAACACTTACCAGAAAAGCATTTTCCCTGAAAGAATTCTAAGATAATTTCTCTAGTCCTTTTTCTTTTCCCCAGTGGTTTATTTTTTCAGCACACTATCAGTTATGTCCTGTTGTTTGTGCACCCCTGACTTCCACTGGCTATTTTTTTGGACCAGATCTGTTCCTTTCTTTTAGACTAGGTTCTCCCCTGAAGGCTACTCACATACACTTAGCATCAAAAAAAACCTCAAAGCCAACAAGAACAAAGGTTTTTGTGATCTTTCTTCTGAAATGCAGGTGTTTATGAGTGAGCAGAAGCCATTTTCAAGTCCAGTTAAGATACTGGCTAAGTTGAACATCTTAACCGTGTGCTCAGAATAGAAGTTTCCATTTTATATGTAGAATTCAGAATGTATATTTTACAAATCTGTTTTCTCTTGTATTTTGCAGCTGGTGCTGGAGCCCCTTACCCCACCCAGCCCCCTTACAACCCTGCTTACATGGATCCTCAGAAGCCCACCTATTGAAAAGCTCTCCTACTGTGCTTCTGCATACAAAACTTTTCAAAATATTACTTGTTCTGTTTACACCATGCACCTGTACTATATTTTTCTGGAAGGCAGCAATCTTTTGTGTAAGTAAAGTGAAAATTATTCAGTATCTTTTTTTTTTAATGTTCCAAGAAAGGGGCATTTTTCTTGCAGAAGTTAATTTATACCTCAAGCGAAAACAAAAGGAGATTTTGCTCTAGATACAATGACAAAAGCATGAAGAAGGAGTATTTCAGAAATAGAGAACCACAACAAACATTTGCTGTGTAGTAATTTTGAAAGGAATGGTCTAATATGAGCATTGTCAAATACCCAAAGCTGTAGCAATCTTTTGCACAGTATTAAAGTGTAAAAACCTCAGAGAAACTACCTGATACATGTTCTGTAAGTTCTGCCTGTTTTGAACTACTATTGTTAGGTAAGCTACCATTTAATACATTTCATTTACCATTCAAAAGGGAATTTTCCTATTTTTCAATACATTTGCCTTTGGTGAGGGGTAGCAAACATGTTTAATTGTCTTTGGACTAGTTCTAAATAGCACGAGCTGGTAATTTCCTTGTTTTCTGTCCCAATATTAAGGCTTAAAAACTGTGCCTCCACGGGGTGTTATAGCTAGAAATTAACAAACTGTCTGCCACTTAATGGACCAAATAGATCATAGGCTGAAAACCTGAACATTCTTCATAAAAAATATTGGACCAGTATTTCTTGTTCAGGTATTATTGGACAAGCTTACTTCAGCCATCTGTTGTTGTTGAGTTTGGAAAATAAATCAGCCCCTTAATCACATGTTAGGCAGAAATACTTTGGCAGCATTCAGTCCTGCCTCATCACAAGGAAGGAATTTATTTTACAGGAGAGATGGGATGTCAGCAGAAGACTGGAGTTTTCAAATGCTGAGGGTTTTCCACTGTCTCTAGTGGGAACTGTAGATGGCAGGAACCTAAGAATCAGAGACATTTATAAACCCAGTCTCCATTGGAATAACAGTATGCTGGCTGGAGGGACAGAGTAGGGATTAAACCTCCCTTTTGTCTTCAACATTCCCATAAAGCTGAGCAGAGAATGAGAAGTCAGGGAAAGGAAGGATTTGGTCACAGTCAGGTGATGTATTTTTAAGAAGGTAATGCTTTCAGTCATGGAACCTCTTGAGACATCTTCATGACTATTACCACTGCTGAGGCTTTAGGCTCTATGAATCTTTTATTGCTCAAACACATAAGGTGGAGGGGTTTTTTTCAGTGTCCTCAACAATTTTGTAATTTCTGACATTGAAATGCAATTCGTTGATATTCCTCATAGAACTATCTAGTTTTTTGTATGTATCACTGTGACATGATCAGTGAAATAATTTTAACATATCTTTCACAGTGATTTTACTTTTTTAGAGAGGCCATTGAGCCATTTGTCCTGTGGTTCTACACTTGGGGTATATTATTGTTTGGTGGCACTGTTTTACCTCATAGAGTGGATGGAAATTGCTGCTGTCAAAAGCAGCCTTGTTCCTCCTTCTGATTTTTCAAGTCTGTTTCTGGGTTATTCCAATTCTTTTTTTAAGTTTTCAGGGCATTTCAGAAGAAATGCAGGAGGTTTTTGCATGGGGGTTCATGACAACCTGTGCCCCTCTGTCACACCTCTGAGTGATGAAGTTAATAGCATGAAATGGTGCCAAGAGGCACTCACAGAGCATGTATCCATGTATCCTGTGTCTGTGTGCTCCTCTTCTTTCCTGCCATGTCAGCTGAGAAATTGGGCAAAGCTTCATCACACTGTTAGGTAATGGGAACAACAAAAAATGGATGGTGTCTCCTGTATGGAGCAGGAAGTGTTGCCTTAGAAATCCAGAATGTTTCTGTGTGGGAGGGCACTGGGTAACTGCAGAAAAAAATCCCTTGCTATAGATCCTACCCCTGGTGTTTATTCATGGAGAAGGAAGGCAGAGATTCTTCCAGCACCTTTGTTAGCCTGGGTGGAGCCAGGCCAGGGAGGGCACAGGCACAGTGTCCCCGTGTGGGACTTTCTAAGGTTGTTACTGTGTCCTGTTCTTCCTGTCCTCCACCTGGTATGACAAAGGAGCAGTTCATGGCAGTCAGTGTGTTTCTGTTGTGAAAGGGAAATCTGCAATTTCGTGGCAGCTTGGTTCAGTCATCATCTGTCAGGAGATGGGAGAAAGTCAAGTGGCAGCAACAACAGACATTCCCAAATGTGAGGTTTTGGTGTGGAAGTTGTACAGACCAAAAAGGTTGTCCTGAATTGTCAATGCTCTGTGTGTGGTGGGGCGAGATGAGGGGTAGGGTTAAAGAGCCTGAAAATTGACAGCTTTCCTTCAGGGGATGTGTGCAAATGATAACTATGTACAAGTAAAGAGATCAATCATTAATATCCAAGGAACTGCCTTAGCAGTACTATTACTAATCTGGTTACAAAACTCATTGAAAGAAGAGAAAATGGTCCAGTTCACAATTTATCAGATGTTTTCTTATTGTTAGTGCATTAATCATTGTTAACAATGAGGCGTTGGACCAAATTTTATTTGGCTCTTGCCCTGCAGCCTTGTTGAAGTTTGTTTTCAAATGCTGAAGAGAATGGGATGGTTACAGAAAAATGGAGATGCTCCGTAAGTTTTCAGTTTAAGCACTGCTGATGTGTCAATCCCTGTAGCTGTTGCCTTCACATCACACTAGTTCTCCACAGTGCTGTAGGGAGGGGGGAGGGAGCTAAGACTTTAAATGTTCATATATCTTATTTTTTTTAAAATTCTGTAAGTGCCTTTGTTTCAGAAATGTTTTGTGGAATTAAAGACAGTAGAATATTGAATTTAGTAGATAATCATTGTTGCTTTTGTTAAATACTGTAACCTTGCTTTGTATGTTGTTTGTAGGTTAAACATAAGTATTCAGACCAAATGGCATAAACTCTATGCACCTTTGTAATAAATGCAGTGTTTGAAGTACATTCTGTCAGCTTGATTTTCTTAGCCTCATTTTGAGTATTTAGGGGTGTATCTGCAAAGCTACATTTTACTTTATCGTGTTTGACAGCTCCCATTACTGAGTGTATTTTAAGTCACTTTGTATCATTGATATCACTTTTGGTGGCGGCGACTAACCAAAATTACAGGTCACAACGTCAAGCAAGGACAGCGTAAACTCCTGAATGATCCTCTGACAGGATGCTGCCAAGCAAATCCAAAAGGATTGATTCTAAAGCCTTGCCTAAGGAGTTTGTTAAATGCATGAAGTTGAATTTATTGGCTGCCAAATCCCAAGACACTTGAGAAGCCTAGTATAGACAAGATGGTGGATTTCAAAGAAGTTGTAATTTCATTAAAGTTTAATCTTCTCAACCTGTTTAGACTTGTGTGTTGAGTATTATGCCTTATTTATCAACTTGACCAATTCAACATGTGGTACGTGATACTTTCTACTCTGTATGAAAATGTTTTGGCTGATGTGTTTGCGTATTTAACAGTTTCGATAAAAATGCTTTAGAAAGGTTGTATTCACACCCCTGACTCATTAGTCTTTAACTTAAAAATATTTTCTTTGAGCAGGTCAAGAATACTCTTTATATAGCACCATGCAGCAGTGAATTGATGTTTAGTGTATCATCATGATTACCTTGAATTGCCAGCTAAGTTCTAATGTAGCATTTAAAAGAAAAACAAAGGGAGAAACACAGAAATCAAAAAAACACCAGAAACACCCAATCAAAACCCCACAATAATTGGGTAGTTTTGTAGTGTTACTTCTTCAATTAGTTGGAGTCTCAGCTGCAGGCTGGTAGTGTGTTGGAGGTGCAGTATAGATAATTTCCAGTTTTATTTCATGTTTTCTCCTAGTTGACTGGGGGCAGCAGGCAAAATGTATGCTCCTAAAAACCTAAATTTAGAAAAACCATATAAATAATGTTTGGGCTAGAAATGACACCAGGAAGGTGCAGGTATTTGTGATTATTTTATTGCCCCTGCTTTTTAGTTCATCTGTTTCTCTTTTCCCATGACTTTTAGCAGGTGCAGCTGTGCAGTATGGAGAAGTGACATGCAGAGAAATAGAGGAAAGCTGTGTGCCTTCCCCTCTCTTTGCACGCAGGGCTGAGGAGCAGGAGCTGGTGTTTTGATTAAAACCTGCAAATTCCCTTAAGGATCACATAGGGTTTCAAAGGTACCTTCATCCTTCGTTGCAGCAAACTGTCATACAGGAGAGCAAACTGCTGAACTGAAAAGCTGAGAACCGAGGGTTAGGTGAGGAATACTGCCGGTTATGTTTTCATAATATTTAATCAGCAGTTGTCTATGGTAGTGTGAATTTTTCCAGAACAAAACTTGGCATGCATTTAAAACCCATGGCAGGGTTGTGTGGGAAGAGCTGGACACACAGGAGGGAAAAACTTTAGCAATTATTGCCAAACAAGCAGTTCTTGCCTATTTATTTTTTCCGAGTATGGAAACTCAGTATCATATCTCGGCACTTGTAATAATTCACCAGGTTTGCTTTAGCCAGTGGTTTGGGGTCTATTTTTTTCCTCTGGTTATTATTTGACCTCATCTAGTTGTTTTTGCAGCCTATACCCCAGGAACTTGGTCAGATTTACTGCTTTTCAGTGAGCCATAAAGGAGGGGGCTCACACTTCAGACTGTGATGGTGTTGGCACTTGCTCTCTGAAGCACTTTGATAAACTTCAGCCACAGGGGGTTTATAGATCTTTATAAAGCTCACAGATACTTATCAGTCTGCTAAATTACAATCAACAATATACAGTTTTTAACAATTTACACTGGAAATGGAAGTTTGCATTTGCTGTTACATTCACAGCAGATAACACAGTCTGCAGGCAGAACTGCTGCATTTGACTTTAATTGTAACCATTTGGCCATTATTGCCTTAAATAATATTGCACATTGTAACATAGTAACATTCAATGGTTAAGATTACATTGTTCTAATTGTAGCACAAGCTTTGAAGCAGTAGCTCACACTAGTGGGATTAATACGAATAAATTCAGGTCAGGGATGTTGTGTGCTACAGGATGATGTATTTTGTATTTGCCACCTTCACCTATTTCAGCTTGGTTTAAGAAGATGAGGTTTTGAGGCCTGACATGACACAAAGCAGTTGTTTGGCTTCTCTGTGGGAGTTTCAGCTGGCAGCTGGATGAGCTGCAGAGGCCCCTTCCAACCTCACCAAGTCAATGACTCTGCCGGGTGTAGAAAGTACAGCTCATTGAGCAGGAAAAAGCATCTCTGGTGAGCTTAGCTTTCAGCCGAGGGGAAACTCTGGTTGCCCCTTGGGCAAGGAAACAGATGGGTGGCTGCTGCTGAGGAATGTGATAATCATGTGTAGAACATGCCTAGTGGCTTTCCTTGTTGCTCAATACTTCATTGTTCAGTCCTGTGACTGTGCTTGATGCCAGAGTAAATTGCTTTTCTCAGTTCATACGGAGGCACAGCACACTCTAACATCGTGGGGAAATGCAGAGTGGAAAAGCTGCTATGTTGGGAATTCTTCAGGGAGTGAAGTACTGATGATCAGGGATAATCAGCTGTTGCATACATGTAGAAAGGGAAGAATTACTGAAGGTCAGCACAATCTTAAAATAGTCCTGGTAAGACTGGTCACTGTAAATGTCTTAACAAATAATGACTTATGTTGGTACTGTAAGTACATTTCTTTCTGCGTTTTCTCTTTAGGAGTACTGCCTCATTTAGGAATGAGAACTTTTCAGTTACAGAAAATGCCTTCAGTTTTAAAAACTGTGGTTTAATTTCACAATACCATGATGTTACTGTAATTTCTGCCAGTGAAAGTGTAGTTTTGGGTCTGTTTGGTGTATAACCTAGGCTCCATACTACTTTAAAGTCCAGAGTTGGGAGTAAACTCAATGAGAGTGTAAATGTACATGTTTGGGTGTTGTCTTTTAGAGGGGGTGGATGGGAGGGGATCCAGAGCCAGGAGGGAACAGTTAGGGGTTTTCCTACCAATTTTTTTCCACAGATAACTCTTCTGTTTATATAAAGTTTAGCAATAATCCACTTCTCCCTTTTTCCAAGTTGCCATACACACACCCTTTAGATGAAGCCAAAAATTTTTTTGAGCAACTTTTTATGACTGGATTGCTCCAACAATTTGGGATTCCTGAATTGATTTTTGTCCAAACTCTTCTTAACAGTTCATTTGGTCTGTTCACCCAGATGGGTTAAATGTCTCTTATCTCTATAAACTCAACTTGTTTCGAGAAAGTAAATGGTGAAAACGGTTGAAAGGTGATGGCAGATCACTGCATTTTGGGATATTTGAGATAGTGTGACTGTCATATCTTTGTTAGGACAGCTCTAAGCTTGCCCCTCACAGCAGGCTCACAGCCAGATACTGCTTTACCACAGCTGCTCATTGGGCTGTTCTTAAAGAATTATCTTAACGTTTATGTTGGTTTTGAGGAAGGAAAAGGCTTTTACATGACATCTTCCAGCTCTGCTTTCTAATCCTGAAGACCAGGAACTGCTGTTTGGTGGTTGATTTTCCCCTTTTTTTTGGGTTGCTTTCTGTATTTGCTTATTTATTTAATTAACATGGACAAGTCAAATGTTTTTTGTCACATCAGCCTCTGCAGCATGTCTTGCCCAGGGCCCTGGTGACAGTTCCAGGGTCATGACCATGTAAACACAGACAGACTCAGAAGGCTTTGCTGCTAAGACCTGTGCATACTTCCTTGCTGCATTTCAGCAGCAATGTGGCAGTTTTCCAGATGCTACAAGGGACTTGAAACCTGTTACTGAGAGGAGCAGTTGGCAGCTTGTGTTTCACAGAAACGATCTGGGCCTGCCTGGTGCAGCTGCTACTCAGAGAGGAGGAGGTTGAATGCAGGCTGGGGGCGAGGAAGGAGGTTTGACCCTTGGGAGATGCTGATTGTCTTGCTTCTTCTGCATAGCCATTTCTGGGAAAGTTCTCTTGCAAAGCAAAAGCCAAGCCAGGAGCTTGCTGAGCACACTGGAGGGGGCTCTTTGCTCCAAGGCAGGTCACAGCCTCTTTGGGCATGACCAGGCAACTGAATGCTTCCCAGTGGGAAGGAAGCCCTTGGAAAATTGGGAAGAATTGTCTCTTGTACTCCTGGTACCTGGATCCAGGCTCTTTCTTAACCAAGTCCCTGCTGAAAATTGAAAAAAGGTCTCCCATCTTAAAATACAAACACGTGGGCTCATTTTAGTAGCACTCACACTTCTCTTTTTTAGGGTGTAAGGCTCAGTTGATGACCTGCAGCCCAGTGTGACTGAGGATCATGCATACTTGAAAGAGCAGGAGAACAGCTCTTCCTCCAATCTTAAGTGCTGAATCCCAGAAATGAGATGCTCCTTCATCTTCACTATGACCAAAAAACTTCCAGTCCTTCTGCACACATTTAAACATCCTTCTATTGCCTAGGATGCACTCCTCATCAGTACCATCTTGCTCTTTTTAAGGTGAATTATAAAATGAAAGTTCTAGTATTTTTTTGTTTTGGCATCTCAATAGTTATATTTCCAGCAGATTCATGAAACTGAGTGAACTCAAATGACCAGTCCTCAACAGGAAATTCAAAGCCCTGTAGTGAACTGCCAGCTCTTAAATTATTTCTAGAAGTGTTTTTAAAATCACCTTAAATTGTTTACTAATATCAACAATATGAAAATTCATGTAGTCTCACAAGAAAGTGAAAGCTACAAAAAAGAAAGCTACAAAAGAAACAAGTGTGTTAAAAGGCTTCCTATGAATGCAGTGATGCCAAGCAGCTTGGCACATTCAGCATCATAAATTCAGTTGTAGTCACAGTAAAATAGAGAACAGAGAGAAATTTCCATTCACAGCAGTTTCATAGAGGATGAAATTCATAACCAGAACTAGCAATAAGGCATTGAGTGGGTTTGAACAGCAGTATCATTCTTTCATCAAAATTCCTTTGCTTTCAGCTACATTTAGATGGCACTGAAATAATTACAACAAAAAAATGTGTCTTAGTTGTGCTGTGTTAGAGTGCAACCTACAATTATCACTTAGAAGGATGATTTAAAGTTCACATATACATTGGCAATGATGATTCAGAAGAGGAAGAACAAAGATCTTTGCTCTTTGATGTTGGCTAGCCGGAGTCCATTCCTTGGTCTTCTGGCTCAGGAGGATACAATTCATCCAAAATCAACTCTGCAACAAAAAATCACCATGTTTCAGAGACTATTTTTCCACTTGATACAGTGTAATTATAGCTGGTATCTGCGCTTTAAAACATACTGACTGCAGAACAGCAAACAGCCTTTTTGAAGGTTCCATGCAAACAGGTTTTTAGATTTGTGTTTTATCACACAAACTTCTCTCCCTCTTTTCTTTAATGGCTTTTTTAGGGACAACCTTCCACTATCCCAGGCTGCTCCAAGCCCTGTCCAAGCCCTGTCCAACCTGGCCTTGAGCCCTTCCAGGGATGGGGCAGCCACAGCTTCTCTGGGCACCCTGTGCCAGGGCCTCACCACCCTCACAGGGAAGAATTTTTCCTAATATTCAATCTAAACTGCCTCCAAAGGTCTGAGCAACAACCATCCATGGTTCTTGTTAAAAGAGAAAAGTGACAGACATGAAATTTCTATTTCATGGAAATAGAAAAAAAAAAGCCAACACTTGACTGATTTTTACCTTCAGAGGCACTAAGTTTTTGAGCCTTTCTGAGAATCGCTCTTATGCCCGGCATGGCTTGGTCATATTGATGGAGAACTTCCAAACAGTGTTCATGGAACAGTTTATCTTTCTGAGAGAGGCTGTGCAAGAGTAAAACAGCATCCCGTAAAAACTGAATAACTTGTTCCTTATGGGCACACAAGCTGGTCTCAGATCTTCTGATCTTCATCCACTGTCTATGCAACATTATAATTAGTGCCTTAATCACCTGCAAGGGAAAAAATAGTGCCTCAATACACAAAGTAAAAATACAGAAGCAGAAAACTTATTTCAAGATGAACTTTACTGGTTAATCACTTCAAACTTAAAAATTTCAGAATATTTTCTAGCAAGCCAAAGCAAGCTTGCTAAAAGGTAGCATCCTCTAAAGTACAGGACATTTCTGTTTGACTACAGCAAATAAAAAATAACAGGGGTAAAAAGCAATTTCAGCATTAAGTACTTTGAAATTCTCAGCAGGTTAAACTGGGGGACTGTGGCCAACATACCTCGAGGTTGCACTGACAGTCTGTGCCAGGAAATAAAACTGCTGGTCTGGAGCACCGCATGCAGCGTGTCAGGAGCCTGACTGTCTGTTACAAACACAGGTTGTGTCAGAGTGAATGCTAAGTTATGATAATTCATTGCTAATTTGAAATATTCTTGGGGTATTTTTTCCCTTAACAGTTGATGTCTTTTACCCTCAAAATTATACAAGTTTTTCTCCCCTTTAAAACTTTACAGACATAATTTGCCTTGCACAGAAACCTTCTCAACTTTCTGATGAGCGATGCTGACAAGGTCAGTGGGCCTTATTTCACTGCATACAAATAATGTGTTGACTCTTAATAATTCAGGTAGAGGGATGATGGAAATGGTTCAAAATGCTTTAAAATGAGGGAAGTAGAGCAAATAGAATCAAACAAGTTACTTCTGTCAGTACAAACAACACAAGTTTAAAAGCTATTCTTTCTATGTATAACCATAACTATTGGACAGCATTTTTATATTTATATTACTGCATACAAATAATATAAATACTAAATCATTACAGCCTTCCTTTTAGATGTAATAAATACAATCAAAATGGAACACAAATCTTGCTTCTTTTTACTCTTCTATTGATCTAAAAGAGCAAACTAAAGCTTAGTGTTGAAAATCTCCAGCCATCCTAGGATCTTCCGTGGTTTTTTCAGTGACTTAAAATACTCTAATGAGCAATGTTCTCTTTAAGGATAGTTACTGATTCAGTTTCAAGCAGGTCCTTTCAAAAATCAATGTAATCCCTTACTGCAGGCTCATACTTGCAGTTTTGTATTTCAGCTACAGAAAGAACTTGTTTCCAGACAATTTGTGTGTTGTCCTGCTCCTCCCACTCCCCCAACTGGAAGGAGAAGGAAAGAGCATGTGGACAATCAGCCGTGGTTACCTCTTGCTCCAGCTGAAGCCATAGCATTTCAGATGCTGATTTATCTGGTCTTGATGTTATGTACATGTAGAGGGCGAGGAGTAGGCAGGTGTCTGAAACAGAGAGAACTTTGTTCTTTTCCCAACCAGCCACTTGCTCAAGACAAAAATTAATTCCATCAGACAAGAAAACATTTTGAGTGCTATCCTAGGACTCGTGGTACAGGCCCAGCTTCTTCCTTTATTTCATACATCTTTAGCAATGCTGAGGAGATCAGTATCCCTCAACTTTATATATGCTTTGTGGTAATCCTGTCCTGGTTCATTCATAGGGAACTGGACAGAGGCCATTTGTCATGCAGCGTACTGCAAACTCTAAACAGTGCCACGAGTGCACATAAATTTAACTTCAAAACTCCTCAAAATCCCTTTTTTTCCTCATCAACCTTAAATACACAAACTAGAAAGTGGTTTTTAAATGGCTATCAAAAGCACTGCTTGTAGACAGATACTGTAAGACAAATATTCTCCAAATAGTAACTAGAAAACAAGTTTTCAGGTAACACAGCAGTCTTTTTGCCTTTTGGGGTTTTAGGACCTAGGAGCAAGGCCTGTTTGCATTACTTTTAGTCACGGTAACAGTTCTCTGTGTCCTGCAGTCTTTTACCTGAATGAGAACAGAGTTGAGTAACCAACATGTGGTGCTGAGCAAGAACACACAGGAGTCTCACAGTCAGGAGGACAGCAGGCAGAGGGGTCTCTGGACACAGACAGCGCTGCAGTGTCTGGCTACTCAGTAAGTGCTGGAAACTTCAAAACAAAACTTGGTTAGAAATGGGGAGTGCAGTGGTAAGTTGAAAATACACTATTTTTTGTAGACAACATCATAATTTGTGCCTTTTTAGCTATTCAGAACATACCTGATCTCATTATCTGTCATGAATACAAAGTGTATTGAAAAACATTGTTACATTTGGCAGTCATTCTGCAGTTCACATTGTGGTTCACATTCATCAGCAGGCAAAATGTCTCACTTTGGAGTGGCATTTTACCCACCACAATGAAATCCTGTGCTCTCCTTCCTTATGCACCTCCCAGCAATAACAAAACATCCAAATCAATGTTATAAATATTCTGATCCACTGCATGTGGCCTTAAGAAGCTTCCTCACTTTTCATGAGGCAACAGCATCTGCTTCATATGAACATCATCAGCAAACCTTGTTACAGATCAAGGATGATTATTACACTCATTAGCAGCAAAGGCAGTAGAAAGATCTTCAGCTGCTTCTCAAAGGTGATCTCAGATGTAATTCTCTCATACATGGCACAACCTCTACTGAAATCTACACACCTGAGTTTCAACAGAGAATGAAAACTGCTGAACAGCAGGGTCTGAAATAATTTTAAAACTATTACTGACTTACTTTATTAACAAGTCCATTGTTGAATTTTCAGCTAATTTCACCAAAACCTTTAGGCTTTGGCTCAGGATATTGTCAGTCTGGGAGCCCCTGGCAGCAGAAAAAGCTAAAATCTGAAGCAGCTTTTTAAACAAAGAATGTTGAGTTTGATCATTATTAGGAGGATCCTGTGGAGGAGCTGCAGGCAGCCCTTCTTGTGTCCTGCTCTCTTTATTATCACACTGATTGTCACACACCACGTTTTTGTCCATCTTGGAAACCTGTTCATCTCCAGCAGAACTTTTTTCCAGTTCAGCAGACAGCAGTGTGTGAACAACATCCCAGCTGTAAAACACCAAATAATAAAGAATCCCCAGTGATACAAGAGTAGTTTCTTCAAGAGACACCCTGAAGTCTTCCTTGCTTGACACCGTGTTTGTGCTGGTTCTGGAAGAAGTAGCTGAATGGGTTCCACAAGTTCCATTCCCTGGCATGTCCCCAAGCTGCTCCGCTTGGCAGAAGGCACCAACATGGTGCTCCACCAAGGGCAGGAGATGCACAGCACCTCGGATCCTGCTCTGTGTGAGGGGCAGGAGCCCTCCCTGGCCTTCTGCTGGGCTTCCCTCAGATAATCCTTCATCCAGAGCAATCAAGTTCAATCCTGTTATTGCCAGTTTTTGAGCTTCTTGCAGGGATACAAGAGGAGCATTTCCTGCTTGAGTTGTTGGGCTGCTGGGGAGTTGTGTGGGCTTCCTGTGCAAATGAAAGTAAAAGGGAAATGCTTCACAAGAAAAGGCAGAGAACAGAGTTGAAATCTGAGTTACCCAGATTTCATTATATTACTCATTATAATCACTATATTACTCAATATATTATATTACTCAATCATATATATATATGAGTAATATATATATTACTCAATCATTATATTACTCAATATAATGAATTGAGTAATAGAAAGGCCAGAGTAATAAGAGATGTCAGTTCCCAAAATAGAAAAAAAAGGGGGAAAAATCATCCTACTCCTTGAAGTACCTGTGTGGAAGAGCAATTTCAAAGCATTCCTAGGTTTCATTACTAATGAAATGATCTATCAGAAAAGTAAAGGTATTTCAGGAGCTACAGTCTAATTTTGTAAAGTGAAAAATTATTATAATTAATATCCAATATTCATATTTAAAATGCTTTACGAGGAAATAGAAATAAATCTTGGAAAGTTGCACACAAATTGTTTATTACAAATTGTGTATTACAAATTGGACACAGTTTCTATTTTGAAGATATAAAACTGACTTTTAATCACATTTTCAACATTTTCTTCCCCCTTAACTCATTATCTTGTTCATGTACTTCCCTCATTGCAATGCAAGCTGCTAACAGCCACTCCCAAGTTTAGTTCTATGCCTTCCCCTAATAGATAATTAACCTAATTTATCTCTTAGCGATGTTCCCCTGTTTTGTATCTGTGATAATCAAAGATGCAGAATTATATTCCAAATTCTGCACTAAATGGCCTAAGCACAGCAGGATTCACCACAGGGAATGAGCTGTTCTGCATGACCAAGTGTTTCTTAGTGCGGAGAATGCCACTGTACTGAACATAGCATATATAGTTTAACAAAGAAAATAAAACTTACATATCCAAAGAGCTGGGTGGCAATGCAGCTCCAAGTAGAGGCTCAGAGTTGCTACTAAGAAGGTGGCAAAGTCCTAGAAATGACCCAGGGACAATGGGTTGCTTCATCAGTGCATTCAGCAAGATAGAACCTGAGAGGATACAGAATTTTCTTTGGAGTAGCTTTGCTGTCATCAACAATAAAGGATTTAGTATTTCAAAAGATCAGCCTTATTTAGAGTGCTCTCAACCTCAAAATGGTTTTTTTTACTGTGAGTCTTTTTTCTTACCAAGAGGATGACTTTCGGAAACATTAATTTATTATTTAAATATAAACCAAATTATATTTAGAGTTATTTTAATTATGATACTGTATTAGCAAAATAGCTTGAGCTAAGTAATCACATATACCAGCTGTCCTAGTGACTTGCCCTCTATTTTCCTCTCCAGACATGAAAATTATGTGATGCAATTCTATTGCCAACTGGAACTAAGATAGTAATCTGAAGAATTCCTGGAGCTGACTGTTGAAAATGCTTTATAGTGGGTTTTTTTTAAGTACATTTTTCCTGGTTTTATTTCTGCATTAACAGAATTAAGTTACCTTGTGTATTTCGTTTGGGGACAGAGTTGTAGGAACCGTTTTTTCCTGTTGCTTTGTGCTGCTTCAGGGATGAAACTTCAGGAAGGGTTATCTTACTATCTGAAACAAACAGTGATTGTGAGAACTGCACTGCTTATAGATCTGCATCCGTCCTTTACACACACTCAGCCACGTGTTAGATAATCTTTTAACCATCTCTGTGTCACAATTACCAGGCAAACTAAAGCCAAAAGCCTTGCAGGGTACAGAAGAAAAGTAAACAAATACGTTTTTTCAAACAAATAGGTATATTGAGTGCTGTTGCCGTAACAAACAGTAGCAATACTAATGCTTTAAGGCTACTGCATGTTTCTTTTTGCTGGAGTTCCTACTGCCCATATTTTCAGAATGAACAGTGTAACTGACAGCAACATCTCAGATTTTTCATGACTCTTCAAGTCAGGATTAGTTGATGATACCTGAATTTCTTCCATTTATTATTAACCAATCCTATACAAAAATCACTAATTTTGTTTCATATTATACCAATCTTCAAATACCTGCAGATATTAATTTTCTAAGCTTTACTCAACGAATTTCAAGATACAGTTTGGTGAGAACTACTGCCCTACACATTAAAGAGGAAATGAGTGTATTGCTTCAGTTGCTTCTTTCAATATCACTAATATGTACCCTTTAAAATCCAATCCCCAAAAAGGTCAGCTTTAAATCCAGAACAAGAATACAAAAAACGCATTAGCTGACTAGCAGACCAATTCAAGAAATAGGCAAATTATTTCCTATTCATTATTCAATGAGAAAAGACAGATGAACAATTTGGATGTTTTAGTTCATCACACAGTAAAGTTTTTTATTGCAGCCACTGGCCACTTCATCACTGACACCTTGGCATCTGGTACTAAGGTGTGAATTAAAATTATCTTGATGCAAATTTCAGTCATGGCTATTTAACTCCAGTTGGTATAAAGTGGAAAGAAATTTAAGCTAAACCAAAATAAACAAGTAACTGTGAGCTGACTGCAACTGTTCAGTCACATGGTACCAAAACCCTTCTCTAAGGCAGAATGTTCACTTGCAGCTAAAAATGTTGCAAGCTAGACATGGGTTTACCTTCTTTGATTGAAGTAGTTGGGGCCATCAAATTTCCTGAAGAACATGACAGCCTAGTGGACATTTCAGCATTGAAGGATTCCTTTGTAGGAAAAGATCTTCTTCCAGGCTGTGGAGAGCATCCTTCTGATTTCACTTGTACCGCAAGATTCTTTTTGGGGCTAAAATAAAAAGATGAATCAGTATTTCTTTTGTAATCAGAAATTAATTTTCTTTGCACTGATGTTTGAAAGGTACTTCACTATAAACTCTGAATTTCTGTCACAGATTCAAGGAAGGCCCTTTTTGAGCAAATTCCATCGAGGTCAACAGATATTTTTTGCTGTATTTTTCAAAGACAACAGAACTAAAAGTTACATGAAGAAAGAAAACCTCTTTAATAATTCAAGCACATCTCTTGCAAAAATGAACACAAATTCCTTTTCCAACCCCCCTACCTTGTTGTTGGAACTGCCTGAGAAACGTGTTTATTTCTTTCACAGTTCTGAAGTCGTGTTCTTAATTCATTCATTTCTGCATCCTTGAACTGCAGCTCTGAGTGCAACGACTGTAACTGAAACAGAAGTTCAGGACAGTTTTACTGTTACCAATTCAGAGGTGTTGTAACTACAGGGTTACTGAGTTACCATAAGAGCTCAAGATCACCAGCTACTTACTGTGAACTCTGCACAACATCTCCATTTTTCTGAATGGTATTCTAATTAACACTGAGAACCAAGTGGCAGGAGTTCAGGCAAGAAGCCTTTGTGAGTGGCTAAGACAGACCAAGTGCCACGCAGAGCATGGCTACAGTGAGGCTGTAACTGCAGAGTCAACTGCACAAAAGCAGCCACTGTCCTCTTCAAGACTTGCACAAAGATGACTGCAACAGGAATAGCAATCTGGTCAGAGCCACAAAGCATGATCTGTCACTTTTTCCCACTGTAAAATACATTCCAATTGCAGTGTTCTTGGAATGGCTTCAAAAAAGCAACAAGTAAATGAAAACCTCTACCACCTGAATTTTACACCTTTATTTTATCAGGGGAAAACCCTCAGTGAGTTCTTACAAATGCTTTCTTCTAGGTAAGAAAATTAAAGCATGCATTGTGTGGAAATTTCACATAAATGTTCCTCCTTTGACTAAATGGTCTGTGACATCATAAATTAGCTTCTGCGTGGGATCTGCAGGTAACTGACCTATTTACAAACCTTTTTGGAGAACTCTTTTTCTTTTTCACTTAAAATCTGAGATTTTTGCTGTTCCAGTAGCAGGTATGATCTTTTCTGTTCATCCATAGCATGCTCCATCTGCAGCATTGAGTCACGCAGAATTTTAATTTCTCCGTTTTTAGTGAGAATTTCATCCTGCATTTCTTTCAGCTGCAAACAGAGGAATTCCATTAAGGGATGGATATAACCAAAAGTATGTATTTGCATCAGTAAGTGGTTGAAAATTAAGGGAGGGAGGGGGGATGATATCGCCAACCTTCTGTCTGACTTCTTCATGCTGTGTCTGCAGCACTTCAAACTGGAATGCATCTCTTATCAGATCATCTTCTGCTCTGCTTCCTGCTGCAGGGAAAAGTCAAGATCTGAAGCACAGATGATGTATGTACATCAATGGTGACTCAACACTAAGGTTTTGTTGTTTGTCATTGCATACATTTGAATATCTTAGTATTTTACTGTCATTACAAACAGGTAAACTGTCTCATCTAACCACCACAGGAACTTTGTTAGTGCTTGTGCATCGATTCTTATAACAGAAGAACTACACCCCCCCTTCACACTTCTAATCATAGAATGGTTTGGGCTGGAAGGGACCTTAAAGATCATCTCATATCTTAAAACGGCAAGATGATCCACAGCAAAAGCAAGCATTTCCTCTGAGGTAACTTTAGTTAATACTTAATACTGAAAACTTGTTCATCTGGAGAGATGCTAGATGTCAGCACTGCTAAAACATACTTACATTATTTAAGCCCTCTAAGAATCTTTATGAGGAAACTCCTGCTTTTGTTTTTTTCAAAGTAAACCTGAAAGTCAGCTGTTAATACAAGGCGTGCTGTGCATTTACTAGTGGAAATTAAGAGGGGAAAAAATCTGAAAGCCAACATGCTACCAGGATATGATACTTAAAGCATGTTAATGGTACTGTAATTGATACCTAAAGCATGTTAAAAGATTATGAAACTCATTCTTTTGGCAGTTTTAACATGCAGCAGGGGTACCACCGTGGGGTCCTGGTGGCCACGGGGACAGGTAGGAGCAACTGCTGTAAAGGAACTTACAGGAAAGATGGAGCAAGTCTGTTCACAAGAGCCTGTGGTGACAGGACAAGAGGGAGGGGCTTCACGCTGACGGAGATTTAGGTGGGATATTGGGAAGAAACTCTTCCCTGTGAGGGTGGTGAGGCCCTGGCACAGGGTGCCCAGAGAAGCTGTGGCTGTCCCGGCATCCCTGGCAGTGTCCAAGGCCAGGCTGAACAGCGCTTGGAGCAACCTGGGACAGTGGAAGGTGTCCCTGCCATGGCAGGGGTGGCACTGGGTGAACTTCACGGTCCCTTGTAACCCAGGCCATTCCGGGGTTCCTAAAGGGACTCCAAGCCCTTTCGCAGCAGCAGGGCAGTGCTGGGCAGCCGCCGGGACACACCAACCTTGCCGCCCGCCCCGGGGCGGCTCCGGGGCTCCCCACGCGTGTCCCGCGGGCGGATCCTGCGACAGCGCCTGCGAGGCCAGGATGTCGATCTCCTCCAGGTCGTCCGCCGTGAAGTCATCACCGTCCCCGAAGGGGTCCACGATGCCGGTCGCGGCGCTCTTGGGGCGCTTGTGCGGGGGGAGGCCGTTCCGGAGCTCCGGCGGGGCGGCCGCAGCCCCGCTCTCCCCGCAGAGCGCGGGGCCGCTCCGCTTGCGCGGCCCCGGCAGCGCGGCCATGGCGGGACCACGACCCGCGGGCCCCACACGCCGCGGGGCTGCCCCGGCCACGCCCCCACCGCGCGCGCCGCGCCGGCCGCCAATCACCGCCGGGCAGCCGTCCCAGCACAGCCAATAGGATGGCGGCGGCCCCGGAGCTGGCTGTAAGCGTCCCTAGGATTGGCCGGGAAGAGCCGCTATGAAAGCGCCTCGCTGACTGGTCGGAAGGGCGGCGGGAAGGTTCGTCCCCTCAGAGGTGTGCGGGGAGAACGGTGACGTCAGGCTTCGAGCGATGACGTCACAGTGAGGGTGTCCCGATAATGTCACACCGCCCGCGGTGCTCTGAGTTCATCCCGGGCAGGATGACGTCACACGGCGGCTGGGAGGGCGGCCGTGACCCGGTCTGTGCGGCCATGGCACTGCCGGCCACAGGCACGGCTGCCCTTGATCGATTGGGACCTCTGAGAGATAAAAGCGTGAGGGAAACGCAGTATTTTCAAAAGTCCTGTGATAAAGCCTCACTGTTAAATTTGCGGCATTAACTCGCTTTTGTAATCATATATTGCCTGTTTTTAAAAATGAACTGAAAAATAGGCTTTCCAGCTCAGTGTGCCTCAGGTGGGTGTGAGGTCACAGCTGTGTTGATTAGATCTTTCAGGTGGAGACTAGACCATAGTCTTGTAGCACATTGCTAAAACAAAGTAACTAATTATTTTAATTTCCATAAATCAATTTACAAATCTCTGCATGGTCTTTCAAGTGAAAACCACTATGTTAGTAGGACATATTTCCAATTCTATCAGAGAATTCTCATTTCTCTTGCTCATCTCATTCCATTTCCCATCACACGCAGGGAAATCAGATCACCGGAGTGTAATTTTCTCTATCCTCGCACCGCACGAGCAGCCTGTAAGCAACCAGAAAGGCCCGAAAATAGCCCTGAGGGTAATTGTTGCCAGCTGGGCTGAAGTGGCAGCAGGTGATGCCAATGGGATCAGCAGTGGGAGCAGCTGCATCTCGTCAGCTCAGGTGCACCGAAAACGGGCAATCCCAGAGGGAAGCAACGCTTGGAGCACTTTAGTTTTGAGGTGCTGGCTGAAGGGTTTCTTTTTGTTTCTCTAAGAAGTTGTGTTTTATCAATTGTGTACCAAACTGGGGAAAGTGTGGTTGGATTTGATGCTCAGACCATTGAAGGTACTGTTTATGTTTAGAATTATTATTCTTTTTCCTCTAGGGGGAATAGTAATGTAATGTTTGTCTTTCTAGTCTAGCCATAAAGAAAAGGTAGTTCTCAGTTTTAAGAATGGGGTTTTTTTTTAATGTTTAGAGAGAGATGCTTCAATGAGATGGAGGTAAAACCAAATTTGTTTTATTTGTTTTAAACATTCTCTTCCAGTTTCTAGTGCTGTTTCCACTGCCTACGTTTATAGAGACATGTATTAAGAGCTCAATTTAAGTAATCTAAAAGTGAACTTGATTTAAACATTACTTAATCTTAATTCTGGGATTGTTTTGGTTTTTGGGTTTTTTTTTGTTTTGATTTGTTTTTTTTTTTGTGATAAAAGAATAGGATTCTGCTTTCATTAATATTTTTTATTATTGTTGCCTTTAAATAACAATATGCTGTATGAGTGATATACCTTCAGTTTTATTTTTTTTCTCTTCCTCTAGCTGAAGTTAAGGAAAAATAGCATGGTAGAATACTTGCACAAACTTTATTTTTAACAAGATAAACCATGATACTGACTCTGCTTTCCTCTAATTCAGATGTTCCTGCTGAAGAGAAAATTATTTGCAGATGATCAGAATAACAACAAAGTAAGTCTGAGCTACAGGATTTGCTTTAAATACTGCTGCTTGTGGAACTGTTTTTGGGTAGGGAGAGAAAGTCAAACAGTTATATATCTGCTGATTTATTCTTGCTTACATTGAGTCTTAAATCTGAAACTCACTGAGGAGAAAACAAGAAATCAAAGCGTAACTTCAGCATTACCTGGCAACTGTGACATCTTTTGATTTTTATAGCCAGAATTTCTTATTTCAATTGAGTGTTCCACGTAGGAGTAATGGATCCAGCTGCCAGACCTCAATCCGTGCAAGCATTGCCATTTGACTCTTGCAATACTTTTAGCTACATTTCATTTGCTTGCTTTGAGTTCTACTCAGATCCTTACTTTAGTTTCTCACAAGCAAGTTACATCCAGAACCTTTAATGTCTGTCTTGGCTTTAGCAGGATCTTGTCTGACTGACTTAGAGTAAAATCACTGGGATAACTGGGAATTTGTGCATTTACTCATATGAGCACACACCTTGTGGAAGGGGGGGAGGTCTTTAACATAATTAAGTTTAATACCTTATGTCTTGATTTGGACAGTTCTTAGTGCTGTTAATTATATGTTTATTCTCAATGCTAGCAAGAATTCCATAACTCCAATGCAAGTGTTGTTTCTTTGTCCCTTTTTTAAATGAACCTGGCCATTAATGGGTTTCGTGCTCTGATTCTCAAAACACTGGATAAACAAAAACTGCTCTAAGTGGATGACTGAATCAGTCCAGGTACCAGCAGAGATTAATTTTTTTAGGTTAATTTCTAGAGCATGAGGTACTGAAATGCAAATAGGACTTCAGTGAAATTTTTTTTATAACAAAACAGCATCTTGATCCAGGTCTGAGAATTGGTTAAGAGAGGAGTAGTCTGGGTTTTGGGCAAGTGTCAATACTTTTGTTATTTGAGGGTCTTGGATCTGTTGCTTGCTGGTAGAGGGGAAGGGAAATCCCACACTTAAAGGATGACCTCGGAGTTGTATGTCTGACATGGTGGGAGGTTTCTAGACTGCGCTTGTATTGATTCCTGAGAAATGTGAGGAGAAAAGATAAAGGCAGGATAACGGCGATGTCTGCCCGAAACGTTGGCAGTGCAGCTGCTGGTGGGATGAGAGGAGCTGCCGCCGGCCTGGGCTAGGAATGAGGCGCCGGGGTAGAGCCCAGCTGTGAGCGCGGAGCGGGCCGCGCGTTCCACCCGTTATTTCCGTTGGGGTCAATGAGAGCCGGGCCGGGCGGAGCAGGAGGCCGGGGGGGATACCTTCAGCCCGGAGCCGCCGAGCGCTGCCCGGCGCGGCGAGGGTGTCCGTGCGTGGGGCTGTCCGTGCGGCCGCGCCGGTCCCGCCCCACCGCCAGCACAACAAACCCGCCCCGTCCCGCCCGCGCCGTGCGGCTGTTGCGCGGAGCCGCCCCCGGCCGCGGGGGCCGGGCCGGGCCGGGCGGCGCTGGCAGCGGGGCCGGGGCGGACATGAGGACCGAGATCTCCACGGCGGCCGCGTTCGTGACCCGCCTCCTGCGGGCCGCCGGCGGGGTCGGCGAGGAGCAGCTGCGGTGCTTCCGCGAGTGCCTGCAGGAGGCGATGCGCGGTGAGTGCGGGGGGGGGCATCCCCTCCATCCCTTCCTTCCATCCCTCCCCTCCGTCCCTTGCATCCCTCCCGCATCCCGCGGGGTCCGGCGGAGCGCAGCCCCGCGCTGAAGCTCCTCTTTGTTCCCTCCCGCAGAGCACTACAAGCACCACTGGTTCCCCCTGGTGCCCTCCAAGGGCTCCGGCTACCGCTGCATCAGGATCAACCATAAGATGGACCCCTTGATAGGAAAGGCGGCGGGGATGATCGGACTGAGCCACGAGAGGCTCTTCCAGCTCTTACCCAGCGAATTAACACTGTGGGTCGACCCCTTCGAAGTGTCCTATCGCATAGGTGAGGATGGGTCTATCTGTGTGCTGTACGAAAGCCCCCAGCCTGGGGGGAAGGCGGCCAAACAGCTGGAGAGCAGGACCAGCTGCAAGGAGGAGTGGAGAATTGGCAGATCCAGCCCTTCCAAGAGTTACAACATGATGACGGTTTCTAGTTAAAAACAACTCTTCCCTGTACAATGTTGTATGTATCCCAACCTCGTGGTAAAGTTAGATGTAACTCAGCCTTTTTGTTTTTTAATTTTTTTTTCACCCTGTAGTCATTAAAGTCGTGGTAGTACTGCCAAGTTCTTCGTGGGCAAGGGCTAATGTATAAAGCAGTTCTTTACACTGCATGTTATTTTCTGGGTTGTGTCCTGTAAATGCACTGTACAGTCTGTGGATCGTTTTACACATTTATATTTTCGAAGAAGTTTTGGCTATTTGTAATAAAAAGCAATATTGTAGCACTCTTTATGATGGGTTTTAGTCAAAATTAGCACTTGCTGAAAAGAAAAATCTGCAATTTGCAGAGCAATAACACAAAGAGGGGTGGGAAGCAGATATAACAAACTACACATAAACCTTTCCAGTGATTTGTCAGCACAGACTTCTCTCAGGGTCATTCAAGTTTGACTGTGAGGCACAGATCACAAAAATAATCCTTTATTTTTCCTTTTTCAAAGCATGCATTTATTTGAGGGCTGGATTCCATTGCACCCCAACATTTTAGCAGGAAGAACTGGGGAATTAGTTGTTTTGTTATTTCTAGTTAATGGGAGTAGAAAAATAAAAACTTGCTTAAACTGCTTTTGACTTGTTTTGTTTTTTTGTTTTGTTTTTCCCCCAGGCCTTTAACATTGCTCTCAAAGCTTATTCTATCAATTTCAAATAATTGCAGAAAGTTCTTTTGTTAAAGAGGTGTAGCTGCGAACATCCATCTTTATTTCAGATCACAACAAAACACTTTATTTTGGGAAAGCTTGCTGGCTTCCTGTCTAGAGCTGAATAATCTGTGTACAGCTGGGTGGGTTTTTTGGTATTGAATGGAAGCAAAAGTACTCTTCTAATATTTGATCTACTGAAAAAAAAAAAAGCTTGAGATTTTTAGGAAATGGAGTTTGTGTTTAAAACTACAATTTAACATCATTTAGGAAGCTTGAGTGAAAATGATCATCAATGCTGTAACTACCTTATCTTTTCTGGAAGGTAAAAACCTGCTGTTTCTGGCTTTGAGTTCCTTATTTTTGTCAGGGTCTCTAATACTAGTTGGGTACAGGTTTTACTAAAAGTATCAAATAGAGTAGATTTGATGTAATAACAAAACTTTGTGTTGCTGGTTTACATGAAGATTCTTAGTGTTGATGTTCTACTAAAGGATTTAATTTAGAGATCTTATGATTCCTATTTTAAGAAGCAGTAGTTTCTAATCCAGCCATAGAAGGCTGTCTGGCATTGCTGTTTTCTGTAGCCTGGTGTTGGAGCATGGTTGAACACTTGATGAAAGGGAGCTTTGTCTGGTGTGAGTATGTCAGCAAAAAAACCCTCCTTGTGCTATGTCAATAACATGGTAGAACATACAGCGAGAGAAGGGGCAAGTCTGGGCAAACTGGAAAGGGCAGAACTCCAGCTCACAAAGAGATTTTTTCTTTGTTTGCCTTAGAAAAAGCTGTGGCTTGTTTCTTGCTGTTTGCTTATTATGTCAGAGGCAGGCTTGTCTAGTGGTATTTGCTTAATCTGGAGGAAATGCATAGTGCAATTTTCTTAGTAATTAAAACTCAGTAAAAATTGATTGTGTGTTTCTAGTCTATCACTCCAATAAATAAGTCTGGGTTACTTTAACAAATGGATGTTAAAGGTCTGGTGGTAAATTGCCTTTTTATTAGATAAGATTGGAAATCGGTTTCTCATGACATTGTTTTAGTCTCTTGGGCAGATAGTAACACTTTCCTATTCCTCTCTGAATAATCAGTGTGGGTAATCCTATTTCCTTGGGACCTCTGAGGGATGCATTTGACACATTTGTCAGTAATTGAACAGAATAACTTTAAATCTGCCAAGGGTGAGGTGCCTTTTTTGATTAAATTTCATTTGAAAGGTAATTTGCCTTGCTGCACATTATATTAACAGGCTGCTGGAAAAGATGGGTATGAGGTCTTCTGCTTAACAGCAGGTTTTCCATAGCAGGAAACACCTGAAGTGGAATTGAAGATGACTTGGGAGACAGGATATGATTTCCAGCTGCTGGGTGGGGTTTGAGGCAAAGGAGGGTATAGCAGGTTTGTCAGATGTTCTTTTCTTGCCCGGTGACTGTCCATGTAGGAGCAGAGAAAAGCCTGAATTAATCCAGCCATGATGGATTCTGTTGCTTTTATTAATCCTCCCCTGAGCAATGGGATATTTCAGATGTTATATAATACCATATCTCCAGTATCATATGCTCTCTGCAGGTTTGATGTCTATCATTGCATGGACAATTTAATGCAAGTTAAGTTTCACATATTTAAGCTACTGGCATAGAGTTGAAGTCACTCTGCAGAGAAGCAAGTGGGGATCACTGGGGAGCAGAATAAAACCCACTGAAGCAAAGAAAACACCTGAGCTACAAGTGCACACACTGTGATATGTGTGCCATCTAGAACTGCATTCCTTTGCTTTCAAAAATGTCAAAGATGTACTGACAGCACAAAGGCTCTTCTGTGGGAATAGAGTGCTTGGTAGTAAGCCAGGGAGGCAGTTATTTGGAGGAGGTAAATAAAATTAACTTTGTGTTAAGGTGATAAGAAGGTGATAAGTTTTGTGTTCTGCTGTTGCAACAAACAAGGCACAATCTTAACATCTTTAAAATGACACTTGTGACACAAGATAGACCACATGTAATCAGTCTTGACTTAGAACAGAATGGTTTGGATTCTGCAGGAAGGGTTATTGCATGCTGGCCTCCTTGAAGCAGTAATAATATATGGAGAAGAATCAGTATATGCTTGTTTGGATGAGGATGGGTTAACTGTTGGATAACTAAAGCTGAAATAGAAGAAAAAACCCATACGTTTGCCTGTTTCTCCACAATGTTGCCTTGCTGCCAAATTAATTACATAACATTTGTCTGAGTGGTAAAATCCACCTGAGACAGAAGGTTCTGCTAGTTTCTACAGCCTGACCACTTCTGTACTGCAATTATTGTGTATCATCCTCCTGACACATTACTTGTACCTAAGAGATGTATGGTTTTGATATGAGAATTTCAAGAGATAAGGGAGCGAATTGTCTGTACTTGTTTCAGATTCTATTGCCTTTAGTGCTAGGTAAATTAAAATAAGAAATTTGGAATGTTTAGGTTTAGTTTCTAAACACTGGTGTCCTTATTTTTTTATCCTCAAGATGAAAGGCTTTTCAGTGTGTAGCACTTTATGTTGCAATCAAATTAAGCCTGTTTTTTGTATTTAAAGGATTAAAAAGACTAATCTTTTTAAGTTTGAGTAGAAATAATTTTCTTTTAACTGGGATTTACATACATGCTTTTTTGGCCAACACTTGTTCCATTTTTAATATGTGCCTGAGAATGTGTTCCCAAGAAATGAGTGCAGTGAACCAGCTGATCCGGATCGCTCCGTTCCCACCACGATTTGCTCTTCACCAGCACTGACAGTGCTGTGAGCTTCACTTCTCTGAGAACAATGGAGAAGTACTGACAGAATCGCTAAAAATATGAGGTCTTTCACTTAACTCATTTTTAATTCCTGCAATGCATCCTTCACTGCTATTTTGTCTAGAATGCCATGTATTTTAGCTGAAGTGCCCTGTTAAAACCTAAATAATGAGTTTGTGCTTGTGAGTGCTCACACAAAGGACAAATCCCAGGTTTGTTTAATAGCTTTCTATAAAGCTGTGTTGATTTCCATTAATGATATTGTTCTCCTTTGAATTATATTCTTATTATGAAGTGAATTAATACCTGATTAATTAACTTCCTTTTCACATTTAATCCATGATTAAAAGTCTTGTTAGTCTCCTGTAATTATTAGCTGTTAGTTTTTTTTATATTGAGACACCTACTGTGGAGAAATTTTCTATTTGTTCTCACATGCACTGGAAAATAGACATTGGGGTCCCACTGATATCCAAAGGCAGTTCTCTTGGGCATTTTTCTAGACTTAGTGGTTATATTTTTCCTTATGAAATCCTAAAATTTATTATTTTTATGTTTTCTGGTCTATTGAGAAGTATATTTTCATTATTTCATTATCTTCATGCAGTACAAAGTCACCAGCATTATCAAATACAGGTAGGAAATGTTTATTGATCACTTCCAGCATTTTGCTGATCCCTTTAGCAATTTTACCATCTTCATCTTTTCAGAACTAGAATTCATTTAAATTACTGATGTATCTTAAAAGGTCTTTGATTTTCTTAGCTGTTTTAACCATGGGCTTTCCTGTCATGTTTTTAGCTTCCTTCAGATTTTTTTTTTCAACTTCACAATAATCCGTGGATGTTGGCTTTTTTCTGTTTCACCTTAGGTTTTTTTGATTGTGACTCAGAATTTGGATCTAATTGTAATCTCTGCCTCATGTTGTCTCAGTGTAGCAGTACTCAGCCATCACTTTGGCTGTGTGATTCCTTCAGGCTGATCCATGTTGCCATGGCAGAGTAGGAAGATTTGTATTCTTGGGTAATAGAGGTGTGCTGGTTCTTGACTAGTGAGGTTGATACTTTTTATAAATTATTTTTCTCATGGTGCCAGAATTACTCATGGTAATATTTATGCTATAGGAGTAATATTTATTTTCATGGTTTTCTTGCTGTGGAGTGAATTTATTCCAGTAATAACAAGTGATAGTTTGCCTTCTGTTAGAAGGCTATGTAAAATTTTCATTGAGAAGTAAACTGCTGATTTTAGCTTGTAATTTGGGTAACTTTGGGGGGCAATATATTTTAATTGAGATGGAATTGCATGGAAGGATCTTTGATCTGCTTGGGAGAGTCCTTTTGCACTGTGAGATTCAGCTGCCCATCATTTGCAATCAGCAGGACTATCAATGTCTAAAAGGTGTCAGGAGGCAATGAGAGGGCAAATTAAATTGTGATTTGTGACCATCTTGGTTTTATCATTACTTTAAACTACTGGGCTCAGGATTATTGATGGTAATGTTTGCATAACCTCATTAGGAGAAGCTGCTATGTTATAACAATTATTCTTCCCAGTAGTTCTTAAAAATCCAAAGAAATAAAACCTGTAAAAGACAATAAATATCTGTTCAGCTAAATGAAACAGCAAATCAGTATTAAGCCACTGAAAGACAAAGCTGCAAATATCTCTCTTGATAAAATAACTTCAAAACATAGTAGGAAGAAGAAAAATTATATCACCAAAATATTCTATAATGTTTCAAGCAAACCTGCTAAATAAATGCCAATCTTAGAGAAATAAGTTTGAAATTCTGGGGATATGCCAAGGAGGAAAGCTCATCTTTGAAACAAAACACATTTTTAGAAGAAAAATGCATATATAAAAGTAAATGTAGTCTTTGTAGATGCTGTGATGCAGCATGTTTCAATATGAACTTTTAGAGGATAAATTCTCATCAACTTTATTTGTAGTTCAGTAGTAGTGAGTACAATGAACTTCACAAAGCAGTTTTTACTGTAGAATTGTGGTGCCTGCAGGATGATGTTTGGGATGAAGCAAGAGCCCAGTCATGCAAACTAGGCTTAAATTGATCATTTCAATGATCAATTAGTAACTTTGGCCTCAGATGACTGATGTTACTTATATAACTCCCAGGATTTTCTGCTACATGAATGGAAAAATGAACAAACACACAAGAAACTGAGGGGAAAAGTAGGTTCTACCAGAAAATACTTCATGATCTGTCTGGGCCCTGGTTGTTGCAGCACTTCTGGGTAGGCAGAAGAGAATGCTGCAGAGAAGCAAGATTGTTATGTCATCAAATTTGTAAACTTCATTTTACACTCAGTGCCACCAAGGAACTTGCTTTGTTCCACTGAGACTCTGAGGAGGAAAGGAACTTGCCTGTTATTTATAAATATTTACAAATACTTAGAAATTACATTGCCTGCAAGACCTAAGCTTTATTTTGCATGCTGCGTATAGGTGAGTAAAATACTAATGAGAATTCATAGTGTTCTGCATTTTTATATGAAATTCTACTTTAATAATTGTACATATGTATGATATGAATATGCAGTTTGTGGCTAGCACAGTTTTTCCCATGGGAAGTTTTCTTGTGTTTTTGTAAATAAGGATAAAGTTTGGATGTTTTGGAACAGTGTCCCAGAACTTGGACAGTGCAGGCCTGGCCAATCAGGCCTGGGGGAAGGCTTCTGACTGACCAATCTGGGTGACTTTTGAGAACTCTATAAATGTGATGAAATCAAAACAATAAAGGTCATTCCTTCTTGCCACTGAGAACCGATGCATTCATTACTCTGCTAGCTGCTCAACAGCGACAGCAGTTAACACTTTGCACTAGTCCCCTACATATTATTTATACAACATCATTAGCATCAAAACTGCATTCTGTAAATGTTTCTGTTGCGAATGTGCAACCTGAGGGTTAAATTTGCATAAAGACACATGTAGGAGTGATGGAAAAGAACATAAGCTACTACAGTGCTTAGGCTTTTATATGTTCTTGGAATAGATTACTACAAAAGCTGACCCCTTAGACTTGCCTTATCTCATTCTGAATTTAGATTATCAAGAATAAATGGGAACCGAATTCTCATAATGTGTATGATGACATAATGTTTTATTTAGGGCTCAAAATAATGTATTACTCATTCAAATCCTCTCTTCTGGGAAGTGTGTTTTTCTGTATGTAACAGAGGTCACATCTCTCCTGACTGCATGTTAAGGGATGATACAAGAGTTTTGTAAATGAATTTTTCCTGTGGATAGGAAAAAGATGCACAAATGTGTTGGGAGAGAGTTGTTTTCTTCTTTTTGCCTCACCGTATATGATGGGCTGATACTGAAACCATTGGATATTTTGATGTTGCTTGTGAGATAATTTTTGAAATGTTGATGCGTGCATGCTGAGTCATCAATTAAGGGTAATTAAATATGTACTTGAATTTAGTAGTTGTGCTGAACATTTAATGTGGAATTAAGTATTTTGATGGATGGAGGTTTTGCTGAACAAAATTAATTCCGAGTCATGAATTGCGATATTTATGCAACACTTGATTTTATCATTAGTCTTTTCACTGATGTTTAGCTAATGTCTCTGACAGGCCTTTTCCAATGACTCAATGCTATGCTTTTTAAGTTGTTGCTTCTGCAGAAGTCAGTGGAATCCCTCCTAGCATTAAAAGCCTTTTGGCTCAGGGCTGGATGAACAGTTGAGGTATGTGCACTGTTTAATTCAGCCCTGTGTGGTGCATTCATGGAGCTGCTTCCAGTTGCTCAAGAATCAAATGAAGATATTATTGTAGCTGAAACCTTAGCTGTTCTGTGAGTCACCTCAGCAGAAAGGAAAATAATTTGTCTATGTTGTGTCACAACTGTACACGGGCACCATATGGCTTGATGGTATATTCAGGGAAAGCTGTATGTTTTCTAAAGAATTTCCTTTTCTTTCCACAAGTCTTTAATATTGATTCTTTTCCTAAATGTGTTCTAAACCACTGAACACTGAACTCCCCAAAAGGGCTTCATTTTAGCTGTGATCCAGAGGGGGCTGTGCATCTGTCTCTGTTTATGACTAGAAATCAGCAGAAAAGCACATACCAGGCAGCTTGTTGCCCTTTCCCCTTCCCTTCTTCCAGAATTGGTCTTTCTCATAATCTCTTCTCATTAAATTTGTTAAATGTTTGCATTGACATGAAATGAAGAGATTAATCTTTGTTTATTGGCAGACACCATGTCTTGACAATGAATGTGAAATTGGGATAGAAACCAGAACTGGATGAAAAGGGAAGGTGAATCCAGAGCTTCCATGAGGCATTTTTTCCAGCCTTATTACAGCTCCTGTTTTTGTACCAAATGTAACACAATATTGCAATGAGCGTTTTGTAGTCTGTTCTTACTGGCAATAAGCCACTGGAAGCTCCTTTTGCAAAGAGAATTATATGTTTCACTATCACTTCACAGGGAACCATGGTTGGGAATACTGAGATCTGGTGTCAGCTTTGTTAACTGTGTGAGGGCAAACAATTATGCTTTGGAAAAAGTTACCTGTAACATATTCAGCATATCAGACAGGATCCTAAATACTATTTACTTTTTTTTTTTCTTTTTTCGTGTACCTTCTGCTAATAGGTTTTAGAATATTTGGAATTTTACAGCAGTTTTTCCTTTGGTGGTTACTTCAGTATTTCTGAAGATTGAATTTGGGTGACAGTGCTGGCTTATTGTTCTTGTTGTAACTTATCTCCTGGTGTGGGATCACTGCTTAAAAACTAAATATTTAACATGTTGCTGTGATGAATTATTTGCACTGCTTCAGGCACATAATTAAACAAATTAAAGCTGGAACTCCATTTTCAGCATCTCAGCTTTATGCCTATCTACAACTAGTTTTATTCTTATTTAAAACTGCCAATGAAGTAGTAGCCCTAAAATATATTGTTAAACTGTGACACCCAGTAAGTATTCTTCATTTATAGTACTGTTGTCTCCTGTTTCATGGCATTTTTTTTTGTTTGAATTCACTGAATGTTACTTATCTTTCCTTCTGTTCCCCCCAAATTTTTAAGCACTGTTTTCACAACAGAATCCGTGTGGATGTAGTCAGAACTGTTCTCTAGTTTTTTCCAATATTCTTCTTTCCTACCTGTGTCACATCAGTGATGGCTTTTACCCTGTTCCACCGACGTTCTTCAGTAGCTGTTGAGTGTTTTCCCCGTTTCAGAGGAATGGGAGACCTGTCACCCAAAGGGACAGTGTGAAAGGAAGTGTTACCATTTACAGGCTGTAATCCTGTGTTCTGACAAACATTTCACTGTGCTGCAGAAAAACAGAGGAACTGAAAACTTTGTATGCAAAATCTAAAGGTAGTTGCCCTCTTTATAAAAAGACAAGGCTGAGCTTTTTAATGATTAACGGTCTTGGGGGATTTTTTTTTTCTACCCGCATGGTTTATTTATGGACCTGCTATTTGCATCTTTGTTTATACTTTTTGGAAGTGAGACTATTTTTTATATTTTTATGTAGTCCACTTGGTGCCTTTGTGGGCATCTTCATGTAAAACCAAATAAAGCAGTAGATCAGTGTTCTTTATTTAATGTATTATATAAACTCCCCATTCATATAAAATGGTTCCTGTGTATTTGTTTTAATTGAATGACTTATCTAATAACTGACTTACCAGTAACACTTCCTTTACTTTAGACATCTTGTTTGGAATTATTGCTTTAGGAAATCTGTAGCAGAAGAATGGTTACTTTTGCTGAAGGCAAATATTTGTTAGAACCAATTATTCTTGTTTGATTCTGCAAGAGTTAAAGACTAAAATATATGTGAAATCAAATGGGTATTTTAAGTTGGCAGTAATGTGAAGGAGTGGGCCTGAGACTTTGATAGCAGGAAAGGACAATTAACTCTATATCATGCATCATGGTCTAAAAGGACAGTATGACGCTTGTGAAAGTTTGCTGTCATTTCACTTTATTCCTAATATGTACATGGGTGTGCTTGTTTTGAAGATCCTGTGAATATCATCAAGATCTTGTAAAGCTTATATATGTACAGGGATAACAAAAAACCCTACAATACAACAACTGTCCTTCTAGAACGTGGTATAGCAAGAATGCTCCAGCAGGAAGGGAATTATAGCTCATAAAGTGCAGCATCTCTGGTTATGAAATAAAGCATCACTTCCTAAATCTACTGCTAGTAAAGGGAAATTCCTGATAGATCAAGCTATTTATATGGGTGTACTGGGTTTTCCAGTGAGGTCTTTGCTCTGTCCCAGTGTTCCAATGATCTCTTCTCTCAGTAAAGTGGTAATGCTTGAGCAGGATTATTTGGCATTCAGCAAAACATCCCGCAAAGTATCCCCTGTGGGAAGAGCCCAGAGTGGTGAAATGATGCCTGCAGGCAGATGAGGGGAGTGGGGGCAAAGGTGGAAGTGATGGGAAATGAAAGGGAAATTCAGGCTTTTCTCAAAACTCAGAAGGACCCTTGGGAAATGTTCATGAACTGGAAGGAATGCATTTGGGGAAAAGCTAAAAGCTTGGAGGATAAAATCTGTATGCTTGTCCTACTTTAAATGATCATAGGATAATTCTTGTACAAGAACTTTCTAATAAATAATTTTTCCACCTCTCAGGGACACTGAATTGTCCAGGGAGGTTTAATATTATGTATAACTGTACAGAGAACAGTTAAGTTCTGGTTAGGCTGTTCCTTTTTTGAAGTAATTGCTGTGCGCAATTTTTGGTGAGCCAGATTTTGGCAGATAATATGGGTTATTCTGAAATGGCATTTTCTCCTTTGAATCAAAATTAATCTAATCTCCTTTAAAGCCTCTTTATGCAATTTTGGTTTAACGCTGTGTCTTTGATAAAGAATAGTTATGGTATGATTTTCACATCATGATAAATTATGTTCTAGGACTAACCTCTGAAATGCAATTTGCTTAAAATAATAACAGTTCAGGCTTAGGACCTTTGATATTCTGCACCTTTCTTGTTTTATTTGCATCTGTTTTCCTTTCTTCTGTGTTTTGACTGCATCTTTACAACAGCCATCTGTAATCCTCACTCCTATTTTAAGTTTTTAGTTTTGTTTATTTTCATTGACTTAGAACCTCTTCTGGTGCACTGAGACTAAAAAGACAGCAAAAAATACATGCTTAAGTTCAGGGTGACCTGTTATCCCATACTGTTTCCCACAAAGTTCTTCATTATTTTTTCAATGCTAATGCTTTTAAACAAAAATGTTAACAAGATAAATCAGCATATTTTTAATTAATTTTATTTCAGAAGTTTTTTTTTAAAATTACCTTTTTAAACAAACAAAAAAAACCTCAACAGCAAAAATGTCCATCAAACATTTCTGTTTGAAACAAATAGTGGTATGGGATAGCTGATTTAGGAACACTGTGAAGCTTCAGTAAAATTAAAAGAAACTTAAATGATGGGAAGTCTTTGAGCAATCTCCTTAGATGTGTTTCTGTATTAACCAGGAGCCAGAAAGGAGATTCAGAGCTGCTCCTTTCACTGAATTGTTTGGGATCTCCCAATCATATGAGGAGTGTTTGCAAATGGCTTTGCTGCTGAAAAAAGACCCCTAAAATCAAACAACCCCAAAATCCAGTTCTATAGATTTTATTCTCTGGGATCTGGGAGATGTACTTGGAGAGAAAAAAACAGTAATACGCCTGATAGTATCTCCTCAAACCAGCAGATGAGGCTGTTTCCCATTTTATCTGTTTTGCAACACTGAATGCCTGGAAACCTGTAACTGCAAGTAAATCCTTATCTCCAGGTATGATTTGGTAAATGCCTTTTTTTTTCTCCCCCCACTGTAACACAGTGTCACAGGTTCTTAGATAGGTTCAGAGCCAGCCATCAAGAAGGACATCAATGTATATTTTCTTAATCTATAAATTCATGCCAGATGGATTTGTACCTTTCAAGGTGCCAAGCTTTGGGTGAGAATGGGCTTCACTGCTTTTTGGGCCTGATTCTGTTTTAACAAGTGTAGAACTTAATTTAGATTTTATGCTCACTCAATCATCTTAAATTTAATTCCTTACTAAAAAGCTTTGAGAGATACATGGCGTATAAGTGTGTATCTATAGATTCATATTCCAGTATTCATCTTCCTGTCACTGTTAGGAATAGTTTTCTTTTCCAGGCAACTTGGATTTTTTTTTTCCTGGAAATCTGTTGGAAAGGTGTGAGATTAAAAGAAATAATAAATATTAGTAATGAGCATACAAGTGAGACACCGCCATAAAGATTTTTATTGCAATGGATATTGCACTTAGTTTTGGCAGACGTTCAGTCAGGGACAGCTCATAATTACTTGTTAGGTATCCACTTCATTCCACCTTAATCAAGAGAACTGTAGATTGTCACCTTTGAAATAGCTGTTTTAAATCAATAAAGTTCAGTGGAATGTGTGATCATTTGATGATGCAGATTCCTTCAATTCTCTTTTATAAACTGGGTAGACCGAGCAGTGAGGGCATGGGAGAACTTGAATACATGTGTTTTTCTGGGGGAGTAAGGAAAAAAATACCCCAAAAAACCCTGTCAGTGACAGCTCCTGCACTGCTGAATGAACCATAGTTCTCTCTCCCAAAACATTTCCTCTTTGTTGTGCTTTCTGCTGCTTTTTCAGAGCACACCCAGAGATATCTGTTCCTTCTGTGTATTTTCTCCTTTCCTTGGAGGGGCCCCACGTGTTCGCCCTGCCAGGAGGCTCTGCAGCTGCTCAAAGTGCAGTTTCATAATCAGCTTAGTGTGGTCTGAGAGTGAGCTGGCAGCAGAATGGCAAATCCTGCGCTCCCGAATGGTTTGGGACGTGTTCCCATTCCTCCTCCAGTGACGGCTGGAGCACTTGTGTGGCTGTGCCGTGTGTCACACTGCTTTGCTGAGTCAACTAAACTATTTTTTGGGAAAGAAAAATCCCACCAGAGAAAACTTGACCATTCATTTGATGAATAGTCTGTTCTAACATGCCTTGTGGGTGTCCATATGCTAAGGGCCATGGGAAGAGAGACACAGGAATATCCAGCCAGATTTGGAATGGAGAATAAGATCACCCTTTTGAGATTCCCTAATGTTTATATTAGTGTCTCTACTTCGGAAACTCCATTTTATCTGTGTTTATGTGTTTGAGATGACAGATAATGTGAGGTTTAGTATTTGAGAAGTTGTCTCCTGGCTATTTATAGGTTCTGTTTATTGATATCAATCGATTCCAGTAAACGGGGTTCTTCAAGAGAGCTGGCTGGGGGGAACATTAATTTTTTATGGTGCCATTTGAATACAGAGATCACTCCAAAATTGTTAACACTACAGTCAACAAAATGTGATGTGTATGAATTTAAGGAGCTATCTCTTTGAAAGTATTTGATAGCTGTGCCAGGTAATATAAATCTGAATTTCTCAGTAAGTACAAAAGAAACTGATGCTCAGTCTGTCTGTACCACTCCCATGTACTGCTGTTTGATGTTTCCAGATATCAAGTGGAATGTTAACATGTGACTAATTCCCACCAATTTGTAATTTATCTTTGGGAGACCTTGTACTCGGTGAACTAAAAGTTCTAGTGGGGAAGGTTTCAAGGTTTTCCCACACAAGTCTGTTGCCAAATGACGGAGGTTTAGCTGAAAACCAGGTTAACATAAATGTCCTCTTCCCAAAGAGGCTGACACAGGGCTTGTGTCAAAAAGAAATTTAATGCTGTCCTTTAACCATTAACAGGTCCAAGGGCTGAGCACAAGGCTGGGGTATGTTTGCAATATGAGACAATAAAGTGTTTCCCCAGGAGCAGTCACAAGAGGTGTTTGATCGTAGCAAACAGTGTAGCATTAACAGCCAGGTACTTGCACTGGGGAGTGTTGGCCTGGCCTGAAAGCAGCACCAGTCCTGTGGCTATGTGACTTGGGCCCAAGCTACAGAACTGCTCTGCTTTCCCCTCTTTGTTGAAAGAGTATTTTGGTTTTTAGTTGCTGGTAAGTCCTTTAATACAAGGCAAGACCTAAAAGATCTTTATCCCTTCATCTTTCCTTCCTTGCCCGAAGATTAGAGGCTGTAAGAAAAGATTTTAAGGAGGTGTTTAGATGGGGATGGTCTTGTTCCCTTCTGCCTCACTAACCTGTCAAAGCTACTAGGATTTCACCATAGTCTTCTGCTTTAACGACCTCTTACAGTTTATCTTCTTTTCCATGTATTTTCTCTTACCAGCCAAAAAAATTCACCACAACATTGTTTTTAATTTGTTTGTGTTTTGGGTCATGCCCCCTAGTAAACAGTTGTGATTTTTTTTTTTAAATAAACACACTCCTGTGTCTATACACAGGACTCCTGTGTATAGAAAGTGTTTTTTAATTGTCTTGTCTATGTGTAAAAAATTTTGTCTGTCCTGGAAATTTGTTGGACTTAATATATAGTAGAATTCTTCTTTATACTGTGTTTATAACTTTATAACTCCCTCAAACTGTACATAGCTATTAAACATCTTGGTAGTTATAATGTCTGTTTATCCACATCCGTGGAAGTTTGCGCAAGCTCTTATCAGTTAACAATATAGATGTGGTTTTATCTTTATTCACCTGAAGTCATCTTTCTTGCTACTTGCAGCCCTATTCTTGAAGCCATGACTTCCTTTATTTCTAAAGTATTTTACTGTGGTTTGAAGTACCACATATGCTTTCTAAAAAAGCCACTGAATGACACACTCCAGTCCTATTCTAATATTTTTTTCTTTGGAGGGTCAGTGATTCTGAGTCAGTGTGAGATTGTGAAATCACAGTTGGAGCATGAGATTTCCTGCACTTTTAGTATGTGTGTGAAGTTACGTAGCAAAACTAGGGATTCAAGAAATAACAGTGGCATGGAGCAGTGGTGTTGTCCTGATATGAGGAAAAAACAAAGCTTGAACATTTGAATGATGTGTGAGTAACATAAGTATATTCCATTTCTGCTCGTCTGAGTATTAAAAAAGTATGAAACTCAATCCTATTTAAGTACAGTTCTATCTTTTTAAACTGAAAATGGTGTAGTAGTTTAAAACAAATAGTAATAGTATTTTGTGGCACAATTTCACTGTGGTATAATCAAGTCCATTTAATATTCTTGGACTCACTGCCTTGAATTTGTGATTTTTTTTTTTTTTTTAAAACCTGATTTCTTCAGGCAGACATTTCTAGGTCACAGGATAGGATCTTTTGTGTCATGATTACTCTTTTCATAAAGAACAAAATACCCTTTCTTTTATTTGGAAGCCTTTCATTTTAGGAACCCGGAGAACTAAGATGTACCTATTATAGCAAAAATCCTTCTCATGAGCTTACAAGACCATTGTATTATTGGCACCCAATTATATCATGTGTCTGAGGTAATGCTTTTTTTTTCCCCTCAGATGTAGATTTAATGAACTTTTTATAGCAAAGATTGTTAACATGAAATACTTGCCTGATACTGATTTTTTTCCTCCTCAAAGTGAATTGTGGACTGTTCTTACCATTTCATTCTCATTACCTGCTTAACTTACAAATTGCAAAAGATGGCAAATGAGGGAGTCCAGTGTCGATGGCTTCCTAACACTGCAGAATCCTAAGAAACAGGGATAGTGCAATAAAGCACAATACAGTTACAGGACTCTGAGGAAATATATGTCAGGCCTGTGGTGTTCTCCTGACTCCTTTATGTTACATCAAAAAAGAACTGCTGAAGGGATGAAGTGGGAGCTGTAAAAATGAAGGTATGATTACATTACACATTCCTGCTGCAGTTTTAAACTCGCTTATTTACATACTAAAATACCACGGGATACCTGGCCATCTGCTGAAATCCCCAGGTGGATTTTGCAGGTCACTGAGCTCTGTGCTCACAGACCTCAAGGCACCTAATTAAAACCCATCCAGGTATGTCCACACCAGCTGTAGTTACACCACCTGACAGGGGAATTCCAGTTAAGCAATAGCTGAATGTCATTAATGGCACCAAAGCTTCTGATACGTCAGTCCAAGCACATTGTAGATAAAACCTGAAGTGAGTAATAAAACCTGATAAAGCAGGGAGAAATAGCATATGTTAAATAGGCTTTTGTTCCTCCAGGTTTAAGTTTTACCAGTGTATTTTCAGAGCACCACCTCCCATTGCCCAAGTGGTAGTTCTGCACCTTGGAATGCTAGAGGAAAAGGTGGAGAGGGAAGTCACCTTCTAGAGAGGAGGAGTATGTTAAAACTTGGTGTTCTCAATCTTGTTTACCCTTGCACTCAGAACCTCCACTTTATTTTTAACTCTGTAGGTGTGCATTTTTCAGAACTATGAAAGAATTTGCTGTGCTAGAGTTCCCTTTAAAACTGAGACAGATTAGTTTTGCCATTGCAAGACAACACATTGGTGTTATTTCCCTTTGCATTTTTCTCCATGTAAGCCTAGTAAGTGTTCAAATTCTATTTCCCTGAAGTATAGTTATTTTTAATGAAAGTATCATAAATACCACAATCTTACAGTCCTGAGTGAAACTTCTGTGCAGCACTCTTAAAAGTCAAAATAGTATGGTTAATTATTGTATGTTAGATATGCGTTTCTAGTTACACAACATAGAGAAACTTTGCAAACACAGAAACCTACTTTAAATATATCAGTCATTATTTTGATCAAATGGCCAAAGGAGCAAGAATTTCCTTTTTCATGTAGGCATCTATAGAATGCTAAAAAGAGGGAAAGTGATTATCAGTCAGTATTTTGGCATATATTTTGTCTAACCCCCATTTTTTTAAGTTTAGTGAAATTGGATGCTAAGTGTTTAAGTTACACCACCACACACATTAAAAAAAAAAGATCAATGACTCATTGCAGATTTATGCAGGTTTTATTTTCAGCCTTTTAGGTGCATCTTCTTTCTCCATTAAAAAGGCACAGTGTGTTTTCCTTTGACTGCCTTTTGAAAAGCTGCAATAGAGAGTCAAGTTTGGGTACTATCCAAATTATACAAATGCTCATTATACAGAGGAAAACTTCTGAGTGTTAATTACCTCCTTTTGTGTCAGCCTGTCCCCTGTCATGAAGAGCCTTGTGAGGAAGCAGGAGAAAAAAGGGGGAATTTCAGAGAGCCCCAGGGATTGTTTTAAAATGGTCATTAAAATGGTAAGTTTCACTGTTTGCGGTCAAAACCCATAGTCACAAAAATTACTGGATTAAGGGTTCTAGAATTTGATCCTGTGTTTTGTGCAAGGGAGTTTGGACCTTTAGATTATTTTCTATTTACAGTAAATCATGTATGTGTATATTCATACTTGGGAGGGTCAATTGGTAGGGGTAAGGAAAACAGCTTAATGTTTGATTTTTAAAGAATGTTACATAGATGTTCATATTTCTGCTTGTAACATTGGATATTTGAATGACCTGGGGCATTGGAGCACAAGACTAATTAAACAGACACTTGACTGCAAGAGAAAACATCTGTAAAATTCAGACCAGTGTAGCTGGAAACTAGCTGAAAAGATATTGGCAGGGGCTGCCCAGGTGGATGGTGGAGTCCCTGGAAGTGTTTAAGGAAAGACTAGATGTGCACTCAGTGCTCTGGTCAGGTTTACAAGGTGGTGTCTGGTTGTAAGTTGGACTTGACGGTCTTGGAGGTCTTTTCTAGCCTAGTCAATTCTGTGAAATGCAACCCCACAGGAGTCAAACCCTCCCTTTTTTGGGTGTTGAACCATGCGTGGATCCTCTGCTGCAGCTGCGAGCTCATCTTGCACACAGCGAGTATGTTATACAGGCACCCCGTACCATAGAACAAGCTGGGTTGGAGGGACGCATCGCGATCAGAGTCCAACTCCAGAACACCCCAAAATCCCACCCTGTCCCTGAGACAGTTGTCCAAACTCCTTGAGCTCGGTCAGCCTCGGAGCTGTGACCATTCCCTGGGAAGCCTGTTCAGTGCCTGACCCCACTCTGGGTGGTTCCTGACACAGATGAGGTCTCTCCTCAGTCGCCTCATCTCCAAGCCGAACAAACCAAGTGCCCTCAGCTGCTCCTCCATAAGGCTGTCCCCTCTCGATCTTTCTCCATTATTATGGCCTCCTTTGGATGCTCCCTAACAGCTTAACCCCTATTTTACAGCGTGGTGCCCAAAGGTGCACAGAGGACTCGAGGCGAGCCCACAGCCGGCTGTGCCCGGGCGGCGCCGGAGCACTCTCGCTGCAGGGCGGCCCTGCCCGGCCCCGCCATGGCGGCGGCGGCGCTGCCCGGCTCCAAGATGGCGCCCGCGGCGGGCGGGACTTCCCGCGGCTGAGGGCTGCCGGCGCAGCCGCGATGGTGGCGGCGTGAGGCGGCGGGGCCGGCGGCTGCTCCTGCCCTCCGCGCGGCCCGGGCCGGGCATGGAAGTGGAGAAGATGGATGAGAATGAATGGAAGTACCACGGGGAAGGCAACCAGAGCCTCGTCGTCGCACACTGCCAGGTGCGGGGGAGCCCCAGCCCGGGCCCGCTGAGGGGGGTGGCCCGGCGGGAGCGGCCGCTCGGCCCCGCTGCCCGCCCTCGCTGCTTTCTCTCCCGGAGGAGTTTTCCATCGCGGGCAGATCGGGCCCGTCCCGTGGGGAAGATGAGCGGGCGTTTCCCCGGCTCCTCCGTCAGGCCGGTGCGGATGGAAGGGAGAGCAGCCGATGGCCGGGCAGTGCCGCCTGGAGATGGGAGCTGGGAGGAAAAGTGCTGGAAATTCACCTTTTCCATTATCGTTCCCGGGTGTGGGTGATGTGACAGGAGAAAGCGAGCCGGAGAAGGCGTTTTTCCCTTTGTCACCGGCTCTGGCTCTGTAAGGAGTTGGAGCACTCGCTGCAGTGCTGGGCCAGGCTCTCGGCTCTAATTTCGGCTTTTGGCTTTGCCACAAAGCTGCTGCGATGTGACCCCAGCGGGCACTTCATCCCCATCCTCCCATCTACCTGTTGGTCTTGTTTTTTGTTTGGTTTGTTTTTTTTCTTTGTCTATTTTTTTTGTGGGGGGAGGTATGGGGAGATGGAGGTGTGTTTTGTTAAAAAATTCCAGTAAAATAGATTCAGCACTTAAAGCAGCAATAATTAAACAAAGCTGAATCCAATCAAGCAGACTTTGTCAGTTTACACTGGCACTGTATTCGTGCCCCACTTACACATACATTATTTACTTAATATATTGGTATATGTGCCCCTTGAAGGATTTTATTCCTTTTCTAAATGGTGCCTGTGCCTGTTTTTGTGCTTTACAAATGTATTTGTATTTCAGTTTAAAAGCTAGTGTGGATTTGCCACAGAATGTTCTTGATGATTCATAGATCAAAACTCAGTAAAGCCAGAATAATGAAATGTAGGCTTTTTGTAGAAAAAGATCTATCATGAGAGTTGAATCTTGAGACCCGTTCTTAAAAATGATGTCTAAATGAATGACTGAAAGTACTGGATTCTTCTAGTGCCTGTTTTCTGCATTATAAGTATGAATTAGATGTAAAATATTAACAAATACCAAGTCTGAGAAAATGCTAGAAATCTTATGGTGCTCTCCAAACTTTAGGAGGGGCACTTCTGTAGCTCTGGCTTTTCCCCCTCTTTTTCTTTATATAAAATACTATTTAAAAGCTATTTTTGGTACAAGAAGAGTGTGTATGATTTTGTTTCCTGTCACATTTTAGCTTTGAAAAAAGCAGTTTAGAAACTACTCAGTCACTGGATGACGGGAATCAAGATAACTAATGGATTATTAGTGATGTAACTGTGATATATTTGAAGATGTGGAAAGTGAGGAAGTCAGCCAGTGATTCAGAATAGCTGCTGAGTGTGCCAGTTCTCTTTTTAACAAGATGCTAAAACTTTTAAGACAGAGTGAAAGCGAAATAGATACAATTTTTCCTTTATAGACCACTTTGAAACAGTAAAGCTTACATTTTGGATCTTTGTGTCTACTGATGACAAAGTCTGGTAAACTTGAAGCCTATAAAATACTGTTTAGATGCTAATTGTAACTTTGTGCCTCTTACGAACAGGACATACTTGCACGATTAATCATCGTTCTCGTGATCCGGTGTTAAGTTATTCTCAGGTTTGTGTGAGCAGATCAGCAGCACAGCTAAGACATTTTGACTATCCTTGTATCATTCTCTAGCTTCCCAGTTCATGTTTTTTGTGTATCAATGCCAGAGGAAGGGATAGGGATTTGGTGATGGCTGGAGAGATACAAATGGATGCTCAGATACAAGTGAGAGGCCAGATTGGAACAGTGTATGTGCTTGTTGTTTCCATGTTCTCCCTTTTGATGCATAGTGGTGCTTTGGAATATGGAGAAGAAGTTTAAGAAGTTTAAATACAAAATTACAACAAAAAAATGAATCCCTGTCCTTCTGGAGAAGAGGGCACGAGAGCTGCTTTGCCATTCACGAAGTGAGGTCCAGGATGTTGTGTTTGAAGTCCTGCTCTCTGCACCTCTCCCTGGAGCGCTGATAACAGCCCTGTGCAAGGTCATGTCTCCAGCACACAGGGTGTGTGGGCTCGGGTGGGCAGGCAGCCTGGATGGACACTCCTGTTCCTGGTTGTGGCTAGGTTGGGGATGGACAGTAAGAGGAACTCATGTCATGAGTTCAGGGTGCTCTCCTGTGTTTAGAGCTCTGCTTATTTCCTGGGGTTGCTCCATTCCCGGTATGTTGCCCTTTAAGACATGAATGTAACGCATTGTTAATCCAGTACAGTACCAAATTAAAAAGTTGGTCATGGAAAAGTCACATGCCCAACAAAACAGCTCTGCTGGCAGTGAGCTGATAAGCCCTGGACGCAGGCGACACGCAACTGCTTTTCCAGTGCGTCCAGACAAAGGTTTGTCTGGCAGTGGGATGCTGGCATCCTATGGAACGTGCTCTGTTGTTTCCATGAAAGTGCTGTCAGTGCTCACTGTGCTCTTTCCTCGTGGTAGTTATTAATCCTGCAGAACATAACAGTGATGGCAGTCTCCCTGTGTGCTGAAATCACTGCAAGTGCATCTCTGTTCCTTATCCCTCCATTGAAGGATAAGGATCCTGAGGCATGGCATGGGCTAAGTCTCTTCTTACAGTGATAGGTTTACAGAGTCACTTTAATTAGTTTGGCAGCAGTTAGACAGTGATCCGGTGAATAAAGATGGAATGTCTGCCGAGCATTTCCAGTTCCCATTGTTATCACTGGAGCTGAGTGCTTGCTTACTTGATGAACACTCAAACTTCTGTTTTCATAGATTTTTAAAGTTTCAGTTCTGGTGAGTCTAAAGTTCCAGAAGATGTACAGAACCGTGGTAGAAATTTCTCTGGTGATCAAGGTTTTCCTTTTGGTTTTTATTGCAGCTGTGAATGAATTAATCCAAATTGAAACTGAATTGTGGTCAAAAGGCCTTTGTGTAGTCTTGCAGTCTGCTGAAGTGCTAGAATGAACAGACAACTTTCCTACCTCATGATTTTAGTGTGAAATACAACTGGTAACTCTTAAGAGGTGTTGGTGAGACGTTCATGCTGCAGGACAGATGCTGATACAGCTCCACAAACCCCCAACCAAACACCATCAGAGCCAACCAGGTGGTTTAGAAAGGAGGGTTTTTTTCCCCCGAATTTTTAGTGGAGAGTCGCTTCTTCTGCTTCAACTTTGCCTTCAGATTTAAAGAGAGCTAAGAGGTGCTTTCCCTCCTCCTCTCTACTCATGAGCAGTAGGGAGGGTTCAGAGGAGCTGCTGCAGAACAGTTATCTCCTGGTAAGCTGTTGTGTCTTTCTGCAGTGCAGATCCTTAGCTTTTCAGAAGCAAGCTGGATATCCTCCTTTGGAGCTCTGCACTTTAATCAGTTGTTTGCTCTTATGGGCACACTTAGCATTTCATTTCAAAAGGCTTCAGTAGATGTTTGTAGAATGTAGTGTAAGAAACTTTAGGAATAATAACTTGGATTTCCTTTTGCTGTTGAAACATGTGCTTGCAGTCTGCAGTCGCTGCTTTATGAGATGAACTATGTACATTCCTCCTGGCCTCTGTTTTAAAGCTTGTGTGTTGGGACATTGTGGTAACCAAAAACCTAATTTTAAAATACATTTGAACATTAAATTTGTGTTTCAGGGTGACTGTAGAAAGGTGGAAAATAGGAGGGCTTTTTCCCCCAGCTTGTATTTTATTCAGTGAGATGGTCTAGAACAACCTTGGCATGTGTTTGCAAAAGGTTGTGGTTTATGTCTTTAGATGCTTGGATTGTAGTGATCGTCTACTTCATATCTTGGAATATTTGCAGCTCCAGCAGATATCCTTGGGTTTTGATACAAGACTTAATTAGTAAATACAAAAACCATCCCCAGAGCATATGTGAGCTTACAAATAGGACAAGGGGAAGGAGGGGAGGTGGAGAAGGTTAGTGAGGTATAGCTGAGGAGACTGGATGAGGGAGTCAAGCCAGGTAATCAAGCTTGCAGAAGAATCTCAAAGTTGGTGCCTGTAGTAAACAAATTATATCTGTCTCTTCTGTGTGATAGACCAGTGCTGCTTTTGCAGGCATCCTTCCCTGGCTGCACAGGGGACTGTAGTGAGCAGAGGTGCTGGGAGAGAGGGATACCTTGTGTTTTAGCAGCAGTCTCTGATCTCACTGCATCTGTAGCTGCTTCTGCTGGCATCTGCATTATGATGGCTGCAAAGCATGTGCAGAAAGTCACTTTCTGCTTATGGGTGAGAGGGATTTGGTTTGGGATTCTGAAATGAAGTAACTACTTTATGAGATGGGGCTTTGTGTCAAATCAGGGTAGATAATTTTTCCTCATAGCGCCTTTGCATTATGAAATAGTTTTCCTGTGGCTGGTTGATTGTTTTGTTTGTAAGAATAATGATAAACTCAGTTTTGTTGCAATAAACTTACTTGAAGAGAGGACAGGGTTGCGTATTTAGACAGAAGGGTGTTGCTGAAAGAGTGGAAAGCTTATGTCTGGAATGACTTAGTTAGCTGCAGCTTTCCTCTGGTCTTGTTTGGCAAAAAGGGATGATGCTGATTATTAATTGCTGCCTTGTTGAGAGAATCTTCTCAAGGTGCTTTTTCTGATGATGTCATTTTGCACAAGTCCAAAAACTTGTGTGTCCTGTTTCTTCTTCTGTTGTTTTTCTGTGTGGAGTTGCCGGAATCTGTTTTGTGCTATTAAAATTTGTGTAAGTACTGACACCCCCCAAACTTCCAAGTCATTCCTGAAAAATTCCAGATCCCTGACTATAAAGCAAATTTTTTTCAGTCGTGTTCTGTTTTCTGTTCTGTTGTGTTCTGATTGTTTTTTTTTTCCCCATTAATGTTTATGAATGTCCTGATTTCATGGAAATACAGAACAGGCTCCTGATTCCTGTATTAAATAATCTTCAGTTAGGGAAATTCTGCTGTTCTTGTGGTTATAAATATGACAGTTTATTAATAATGACCTTCTCTGAATATTGCTCTGATTAAGTTCATAGGGTATTTCTTTGACCTGGCTTCTCCAGCATTGTTTTTTTGGGTGTGTGCATATCTCAGCAGTGTCTAAACATTGTTTAGGTAAAGCCCTACACCTGCACACCTGTTGCTTACTTAGACAAAAGGACAGGAAGACAGCTTGATGACTAAAGGTAAGAGTCCTTCTTTCTTAGTTGCAATTGCTTTTCATTTTTTAAAAAAATTTATTTACTTATTGTAAACAAGTAGAGGAGCTTCTGCCCAAATTGACTGAAGCAGCTATGAAAACTAGTTGAAAAAGCCAAGTATGTGATCAGGGTGTGTCATCAGTGAAAAAGAAAGGAAGAGATGCCTGTCTTGCTGTAAACAACAATGGAGTTTTTAGGAACAGAGGGCAATCACCAGTTTGAGTTGGAATTTGGGACTCTTTGTGACACCTGTATTAAACTGTATGATTCCTTATATTGACCTTGGCTAATTGATACTTAGGTACACATCTATGGTCAGTGGATGAAAAATTTGGTTCTTTGGCTAAACAGGTACACTGTGACTGTTGATGCCATAACTAACTGGACTAACTCTACTTGAGTACAATCTACAAAGCTTTTACTATAAACAAAGAATTAAAAGTTTGAAGTACTTCCAGTTCTGTGAATTAGCTGTGAAGCTTTTTATTGACACACGCTTCTTCCAAGTTATTAGATTGAGTCAACATCAAGGAGTTTTAATTCTGTATTGGGATTTCCATCCATATTGTATCAGTGGAGTTTAATTTGTTCTTGTCTTTACCAAGTTTCTGCACTGAAAGGGTGCTCTGAATGCAGAGCCTTGGTTAAAAATGATCCTGGTTTTTTCTGTTTGAGTGCAGTGCTAGCTCAAAGTTGAATGAGTTCTTTTTGCAGTTAAGATCATGTTGTTATCTTGAAAACATTTTTCGTGTCTGTTGTAAGTGCTTGTAATGCAGTGATGGAGTTTCTGTGCCTTTTCTGTGCTGCTTCTGTATCTGCCCTCAGTCAACGGCAGCCGTGGGTTGTTGCTTTGGATAAAGCAGCCTGGCTGACCCAAAGCTGTGTAGGAGTGCTCAGTCTAAGAGCCTATTTTATTCACTCCTTTGGTTCTTTCCTCCCTTCCAGCTTTTCAGTTGCTGTTCCTTTTGCCTCAGTGTATTTGTCTGTGACATGGAATAAAGTGTCAAGGAGGTGCTCTGACCTCATTGGACTGTTGTCCCTGACCTGCTTTTGCTCCGGAAGGAACAGTCACTGGATTCCAAGGGGGCACAAGGCTTGCTTAGGTGCCTTCTAGCTGAGTTGTTCTGGATGCTGAGAATTATTCACTTGTTCTAACTCTCCATTTCATTATTTAACTTCTCTTCTAATCCCTCTTGCTCTTTTGGCTCTTTATTTCCTTCCCTCATTAATGATTTCCTGGAACGCCTGGTTTCCCTCACATAACATCAGATGACTCGGCAGCTTAATGCTGGGAAGTGTGTGTTGCTGATAGAGGGGGCTTTAGGGCAGCTTAAAGGAAGGAAGCCTAGGATGTGTTTTTATGTTCTGATTGGTACAACTCACCTCTTTGACAGATGGATGAGGTATTTGATACGCTGTTAAATGTTAAGGACCATTTTTTCCTTGTTTCACAGCAAGGATGTCAGGGCCATGTGCTGTGCTACCCAGACAGTGCTAATGCACACTGAGGGCCAGGCATCAATGGGTTTATTCATCCTGTTCTCTCTCTGGTGTGTGTTTCCACCTGGTACCAGTGGGTGTATCACTTGATATCGTTTCAGGTACTCTGATTAGCTGGTTTGGCTGAAGGGCAGACATTTCCTTCTCACTGAGCACAATCATTAAATTCTCTCAGAATTGGTACCATCTGTGTATTGCAAGGTTATAGAAGCTTAGCTATAAAGTGAAAACTGAGGTAGTGCTTAACTCTCATGGGAATTGAGATTATAACCAAGCAGAAAAAAAAATGGAATGAGCACCTGAAGTCTGATGCAAGCCATGAGCTTTGTGCTAAAGAAAACAAGTGTCATGAGGGGTTTGCTTTCAAATAATGGTTTGCCATATTGAATGGTGTCAAGCCAGATGCCATGCCAGAAATCCTTTATTCATGTTAAGAAATAAAACCATTGTTCTTCAAGGACTCCTATGCTAAATAAAAGAGTATTGTTCCAATTTCTGAATGCTTCTTTGCATTATGTGTGAGCAATTGCTAAACTTCCTCCATACTGGCAGGAAATGTAGCTTTCCTCACTTTGTTTTGTGTGATCTTATCCACCTTATACAGAGCAAAACTGGGCTGGAAAACAATTGTATATGATATTACCAGGTATATTTCATTTAAAAGCTGCAAAATTTTCTAGCACTTAGTTTGTTGATAACATTTCTTTGTCCATTTTTCTCCTTCCCAGAAATTGCATTTGAGGGATGTTCAAATCCCTCAAACTGGAATTGGAATTGAAGGGGTTGTGGGATGCCGATTTGGAATAAAAAAAGTCAGATTATTTTTTTTAGTTGATATACTGCATGCAACTTCCAGTGTGCTACTGCAGGAATAGCTTAATATCAGCTAAACAGTTCCATAGTTCATGTAGATTACCATTGGAACTGTCATTAATCAGTATTTGCATATCACTGAGTTAAGTTTGTCTTCCTCCCTTGGACTGAAAATCAGATAGAATGTCCTTTCTGTAGGTGTCGTTGCTGTACGTTGCTGTAAACCCAAGATGATTAGGTAGCACTGAATGTCCACAGTGGTAGAAGGCCTGGCATCCTTAGAGCTGTGTTTGGTGAGTTCTTGGTAGCTCCTCAGGGTCAGCAAAACAGTGAATTAAATAACCAGTTTTTACTTTGTAAAGAAATTTGAGAGCCTTTACAAACACTATTTTCTCTAGAAATGTTTGACTTTGTACCTTCATCTCCTTTGGCAGTGGTTGTTGTTGGTGTGTGTAATTAGTTGCAAGCAACAGTAGAGTAAGAATTGCAGAGAGAGATTTGTTACCAGTCTTTGAGGGTGCTTCCCCTTATGTTTATGGTTGGAAACTTGCAACTTTTGTATGGACAACTTTAAAAGAAAGTTGTGGGTTTGTTTTTTGTTTCTGTATTGTTTGCCTTTTTAAACAACAGGTAGGTAACTTTGTGATGTAAAACTGCAGATAGTGCTCACAGAAATACTGGTGAGTTTTTAGATGCTGGAATTTAAAAATTCCAGCAATGAGGTTGTGTGGAGTGAGGGAGATGATGAGTGTGGGAAGAGGGGTGGAGTTCCTGTTGCAACTTAAAAAGTTGCTTCTGAAAGTATTTTGTTTTCTGCCAGTAGATCTTGCATATTGGGAATCAACACGATGAGAATCTTTTCCAGTGTGGAAGGAGATGTCAGAGTAGTGCTTTGCCTCCAGACAAAAGCAGTTAATGTGTGCTGCTTAGAATAATAATAGAGTAATAACAAATGACGTGAACCTGCTTATTTGGAAAAGGAGAAGCTGATGTTTCCCAGGCTTTGTGTTTGGACAGGCTAATTCTTTGTATTTTTGTAAAGAAGCTTATTTTAAACCCACGTGAGAAGAGGTGGTAAAAACAGAGGGAATACACACATCTTTTTGTAATTCTAAGCAATTTTACCAGCAGTTGAGCTAATTTTTACATAAACTTTGCTATTTCTTTCAGTGCCACCAACTCTTATACAGATTTTTGTTACTGATGTAACAAGGGACCTGAAAAACCCCTCAGTGATGCAAACGAGGTTGTTCCCTGAAGGGGAATATCAAGATTATAGATTTGCCCCAGTTGTGTTTAACTTCTAAAAACTCTCCAGTTCAAGAAGCCTGCATTTTGAGAGTGAGGTCATATAATAAGGTCAATATCAAACACCAAGCTTCAAAGAAACAAATGTAAGCTTTTATCCTGGTTTCATAATGCTACTGCCTAATCCAAAGTACCTGGATTGATGCCAGTCATATTTTGGCCGAGCTACCAAGGATTACTTTGTTTTTTGGATTTTATTGAGTAAGATTAATACAATAGCTGTAGTAACTGCTTCGGAGAATAAAAATTCTTGCAGGTAAGCTTTTGGGGACTAAACCCACGACACTGTTTTTTCCCAGGACACATGAGCACAAGAGCTGTGTGTGTTCATATCCCTCTGGTTCTGTGATGCCACCGACTTCTTTGAGTATTTTCACAGCTCCTCCCACAGCTTCTTGTCTCCTCATTGGCAATCTTTAACTTCGTTCTGCTCTAACCCAAACAATTGTTTAGGGTGCTAATGAAGTCTTGGTGGGGCTGTGAACTTCAGGCTGCAGACTCCAAAGCTGTGGCTTGGGATAGAGCTCCTCTGGAACACTTCTGGTTACATCATCTCCGGCCCAGTGCCTGTGGACGTGTTTTCAGAGATGCAAGTTTTGCTATCCTTGTTGCTAGTGTTTGTTTTCAGTTTTCCATAACAATTGGAAATGGTCGTTGTTGTAGCCCCTGTATGGTCCTGGAGCCACTAAGAACATTATTATCTGCTGTAAAGCTGCTGTGCTGTCATGTGAGAGTTGTCCTTAAATTCCTTATTTGAGAGTAAGAGCAGTAATGTTTGATGTTCTGATGGGTTGGTTATTTTTAGTCTTTTGTCACTAACTAGAGACTGAACATATGCAGGATTAAAAAAATTGTAGAGAATTCTTCCTTTGAATTCATTATTTTTCTAACTTATCTTACTTCAAAAGATGTGAAGTCTTTTAATGTTTCATGTGTTACATTTGGCTAAATCCATGCATTGTTTCTTTTTTTTTTTCCCTTGCAGCCTGCTTTTTTAATCTTTTTATCTCTCTGGGAACGTTACCCAGCTAACTAAATACTCTGGTGGTGATAGTGCCTTGATGGAAGTGGTGTTAGGCAGCTCTGTAAGCCCTTCCACTGACTGTGGAGAATGAAATTCAGGGAACATTAGGTGCTATTTGATCTGATTCTCAAAGTGCTAAGGAGTAGTGACAACCTCTTCAGGGATCCGTTCTCTTTGGCATTTGGGCCATTCTTGTGTGAACAGATAAGCATGGCACATCTTTGGTGTTCAATCTGTAAATATAAAAACTTGAAGGCGTTTTAAGATAACTGACAAACCCCCTCATGGCAACAACCACCTACAATAGTTCCAAGTAAAGAACCAGTCAAGTGAATCAGAAATGCAATAACATGAAAAATGTGGGCCAATATTTTTGGTGGTGATACTTCTGAAGCAGTTGGCATCTGTGACATCTGATGGGTTAACCTTGGTGCTGTGGAACTGGGTATGGAAATGCACAAAGGGATGGATCTAGCTGAGAACTTGCTCCCAAAAAGGAAAGAAGGTTTTGGTGGTTTTTTTAGGTTTGTTTTTGATTTTTGGGGTGTGGGGTTTTTTTGTGTGTTGTGGGTTTGTTTTTTTTTCTTGTGTGTGTGTGTGGGGTTTTGTTTGTTTGTTTTTGTGTGGGTTTTTTTGGGTGGATTTTTTTTTTAATAATTTCCTCTAATCATCTAATAGTCTTAACTAAAGTGTAGTGTGGGCTGGCTGGTTTAAGTGCATCTGTGAAATTTTGTTTGAACAGTGCTGTGTTTCCTTTTGACATCTTTAGACAAGCAACATGTTCTTTGTTTGTCATTATAATTTTGGTCATTTTGCCAGATCAGAAATGATTTGGTGATGAACAAATACTGTCCTGAGTCCTGTGAGAGCAATCAGGTTTTCCAGAGAAGTGGTCAGAATCTTGGTTGGGAACTGATTAAAAGATAAATGTATCTTGAAAGACTACAGAATCATGTTTCGGAATGGATTAGAAGTGATAATCAGACCATTCCATCACTGATCCACTTGCTTATGAATAATTAAAGCAGGAGATCCAAATGGTTGAAACACTCTAAGAATAACAGACTGCACACACAACTACCTCAGGTCTGGGCTCTGTTATCCATGTGTGGGGCATAATGGGAGAGAGAGAGAGGAAGTGGCACCAGGAACCTTGTCAAGTCCAGGTGATTGTAATTACCACTCTGGTAGCATCTAGTTTGCTGCTGGGACACTCATCTTGCAGGACAAGCCAAATCAACAGCAAAGTGTCCTTTTATGTGAGAGTGTTTTCCAGATGTGGGTGAACGATGAGATTTATGATGGTTGAGAGACTTTTCAGATCTGGGAGGGGCTGTGTCTGGGTTTCAGTGGCAATGTCTGAACCTGGACCTAGTTTTGTTAGTGTTTTGGATGTCGCATTGTCATCAGTTTCACTTGTTTCCTGCTCTTTCTCTCCATGTTAGTAATTAAAGATATCTGCAGATCTCTCCCTCAGTCTGTCCAGAGACAGCTTTCAGTGTTGAAATACGGAATAGGTCTGGTGCTGTCATGCTATGGGAGGTTTTTTAATGGCAGGTAATTTGGTAGGAAAGAAGCTTGGATTTCATAAACCGGAACTGCAACTGGGATGTTTTGTCTGCATTGTCTTAGTCAGAGAATCTCAGTGTACTTCTGTGGCAGTGCTTTAAATGGAATGTAATCCTTTTTGGTGTGCCTTGGAAAGGTCCAAATGGAGACAGAGTGGCTAAGAGATAACTCTGGAAAATAACTGTTTGTCTCTACATTCTGTGGGGCCCAGTTGTTTCACACCAGAACAGGCTGAACTAATCAGTGGGAGTAAATATCTGGAGGATCAGATATTTAGGCTGACCAGCCTGAGGCAGGGCTGTGTGTTGCCTTTTAAGGCTGCAGGTTCCTTAACACCATGTCAGACTTTGATTTTAATATGTAAAGTCTCAAGCTTCTGAATTGTTACAAAATCGATAAAAAACTGTAAAAATTACAAAAATTAATGAGTTTTTCTATGGTTTTAAGGTAAAATATTTGGAAACCTATATTTGTTCTTGTGTTGTGTATTTACTCTGTGGAAGTTCATAAGTAGCAGGGTTTAGTTTAGTGTTAAAACACAGCTGTGAAGCTGCTGCTGGTCTCCTTAATAGTGTCTCCTTAATAATTTTTAATGCTGTGCTGATACTGTAAGTGGAGTGGGCCTTGTGTCTCTTTTCCCCTTTGGGAGCTTTTTGTTCACAAGTGCCAGGGTCCAGATTTCAGAGCAGTGCTCTGGTGCATTTGGTGACTGGAAGTGCAGTGTGGCTGCCTCGTTAAACTGATGGCAAAGCTGGCAGCAGACATTGCTGTGTTTGATTTCAGCTGGTGTATTTGATTTCAAGTTGAGTGAAATAACCATCTAAAATGTGCTTTTTTTTTGTTTTTTTCTTCTTCTCAGAGAGGTAGATTGGGGAATCAGACAATTGTGCTCATAAATGCTAATGAAACTCTATTCTTTCCTATCTTCCTCCAGCGTTGTGTGGTGCTGCGGTTCCTGAAGTTCCCCCCCAACCAGAATAAGGTAAGATTTAAACATGTCCTGTTGCTGAAAGCCTTTGGGTAAACTAATAGCCAGTGTGAGAAGAAACAAGAAACCTGTGAAAGAGCTGTGACTGGCAGGAGTAAGAATAAGGGGATGTTTTGAAATGTGCCTGTGTTTCAGGGGGTTTGGTAACAGGAGGAAATTTGAGGTTAGTCTTATGTAACTAAGATGATGTGAGTGCTGATACCAAGAGCTCTGTGTGGGGCAGGGAGTGAGACTGCCTTGTGTTAGAGGGTAGAGCTTTCTGTAAGGGCAGCTGTGGCACAGAGACAGCACTGGTGTTCCAGAGCCATGGATGGGAGTGCAGAGATGCTGAGGAAGAAAGGAGTTTTACTGACTGTAGCCAGGTGGGACAGAACAGGAGCAGCACAGGACGTGGGGTCATGGTAAAGGTCTGCTGTTGACCACCTGTTCAGTAGCTAAAAAGCCATGGAATTTGAACAAAGACAGGAAATATTCACAGAATCCCCTCTGTCAATGGGTGATTTTAGTGTCCTGTTTGTAACAAAAAGAACATGGCAGGTCACAATCTCCCAGTTTCTTCGATGGTACAATAAGGTTTTTCTACTAAAGAAGGAGCTGAAGTGAATTGGTTTAAATTTCTTATAACAGGGATAAAAAATGATCAAAAACCAAAGGTGGAGCATAAACACAGTGTTCCAAGGGGAAAAAAAATAAAAGAGAGCACAAGGTTTAAATTCTTTCATTTCTTTGACCTTGACAGGAGTCTTTAGAGTGTGTTACCTGAGAGATACAGAGAATGGTTTGAGTTACAGCAGCTCCTGAACCACGGCTTTGTGAGGTTCAGTGGCACAGTGACATGTTCTGATGAGGGAAATACAAAAAGCATTGTGGTTCTACTGAGAACTGGTGTGTGTGCTTAATTTTAGGAAAAAAGAAACAAGGATGAGTAAACATGTAGAAAGGGTATTTTGATGCCTTAAATCATAAAGATGAATGTGAAAAGCATTCAGTTTAACAAGGGAGAAGTTGCTAAAGTAGAGGAAGGCAAAACTAATGAACACAGCATATGTGTGAGTTATTTGATGGCCTTTCTGTTACTATTTCACTTGAAAAAAGGTCTGGTAAAACTAAAGTATGATTCAAGTTGATTTTTGAGCTGCTTATATTGGCAGGATTTCAAAAATGTATCTTGTGCTTCTGTACTAGCCCAAGATAATGTTTAGTGTTAAAAAGAACAGTGGAGTCCAGTGCCTCACAAGAAAGGAAATAGTGCTTATCTCAATTTTTAGTATGGCAGGAGAGACCTAGACCACAACTTTAAGTAAAAAATCAGTCTGTTGCAGTTTATTTAGGAAAACAGAACACTGAGTGTCTGTCCTTTTTCCTTTTAAAAAAGTTTTTGAAGTTCAAAGAGATGGTTGTGTAGTAATTGTCTTAAAAAAATTGACAAAGTATGAGAGTCACAAAGGAAGCTAGGAAGTGACTTTTCAGTTACCCACCACAGCATGGAGGCTGGTGATACATGTTCCAGTGCTGCATTTTGAGGAAAGCTGGCTCCAGTGTTCTGCATTTGTCTTGCATTGGACCTTGTGATACACAATTCCCTCTAAATAGAAGGTTTTGTAATTTGAATATATTTACTTATTCTAGTGATTGATTTCTTTTAAAGGACTGCTTTTTCTTGGAGCAGAACAGAAGACTAAATATTTTATCATCTGATCAGCAAACAATAAATCATGGAGAATCAGAGTTTTAGGATGAACTCACACATAGCAACAATGACATAGGAGAAAATGGGTTTTTTTAGGAGTAATTTGTATTCCTGACTAGTGCAAGATGAGTTAGGCTCTAAAGTGTTCTGTATCTGTGCATGAGATCACAAGTCATTCAAGGTGAACAATGCTGAAGGGAGCAGTTCAAGCAAAATATTCTCTAATAAGACACAATGAAATTCAGATGTGAACAAATAGGTCTCAGTGTCTTCTACTCAGGTCCTTTGGGAAAGATAAAGAAGTCTGGATGCTGCTTAGTATTTTTAATTATCTGTTCAATTATGAATTTGGGATTAGATAATCTAGTAGTTAAACAAGGTGGTGTTTATTGTGAATTGTAACTTTATTGTTATGATTGAGAAATCTCAATAATGTAACTGTGGGGTTTGCATTGCCTGAGTAGAAAGTCAAGTGTAAGGACTCATGGAGTGCTTTTAATTGCATATTGCTATTTTAGTATATTATATAGTCTGCATGAAATAATTTAAAAAATTGCATAAAGTGTATTTGAGTTTTGGTAAATGAGCTGGCAGTAATGATGGGTCCTTCAAAAGCTTTTCATCTTAGTGGTTTTTGATGTTAAAAGGTGATGCTCAAGTAGCCTGTTAGTTGTGTTTTTTGTTTCATTTAGATACATCAAACATACTTGCTCTTAAAAGGTGTTTTAAGATTGATTTATAATTTTATAATTGTATTGATATTTTAAACTGGTGAGTCTTTCCATGTAGTAAAAGTGGCAGCAATAAATTTTTATGAAATGCTTATTTCTCAGTATGTATGTGAGTCCAACCAAACAAAACACAAACCTGGGGTGCTGTGTACATCAGAAAACCAGGTTAGAACCATCTGTAAATGGGAATTAGGTGAGATTTCTGTTACTGGTGAGATGTTGTAATGTTCTTTCTCCCCACCCAGAATTTGTGTAAGTTAAACGAGGGGCTGTGTTTTCATTTGTTATTAGTGCTAGATGTGGTCTTTCCTTTCTCTAGGCTTTGGCAGTGTCTGAGTGTTGTCCTCTAGTATTTTATTTTCTCTTTTTCTGCTCTGTTTTTATTTTTTCCTCCTGCTCTTGTTTTTCCTCTCTAAGTCCTGTCCTTTTTTCTGTCCCTAAGTGCTGCACTTTCTTTTCCTCCACTTAGTCTTACTGTGAGGATTTAAGTGGGTTTTTTTTGTGTGTTCAAAAGGACAGAGTAGCTTTGAGGTTTTCTATTGTAACAATAAAATACCTTGCAGGGAACCAGAGTGTGCTGGAGTGCTGGGAATGGGATAATATTGCTGTAAAGCTCCTTTGCTCCCTCTCCACGAGCAGGAGTCTATCCAAGTCTGACTGTGCAGTTGTCCCTGTCCTGCTTCCAGTGCTCACTGAGCTTCCTTTCCAGCTTGGCATTTTGTCTTGTAGAAGAACTTTGTGTTTCCTTAGGAAATTACAGAATCTCACATAGAGTATGATTTTTCATTGTCTGGGGCAGGATTTGGGACAGATGGCAAGCTCTGCACCTGTTCATGCTGAGGTTTGGAATATGGCTCAGTCTTTGCAGCCATTCTCTTCCCAATCTCCATGATGCACTTTTGTAACACTCCAAGCCTCTCCTGCACTGCAGCTGTTGGCAGGAAGGCATGTTGGGCACCTCTTTGGGCACTGGAGTTCTTTGAGCTGTTTTAAGAATAATGCTCAGAGCAGACCTTGAGCAATCTCCCCCTCTTGCACCTTTGTTACTTTCTCTCTCCTTTTTTCCCTGAAACCTAAGAAGAATCATGTTTTCGGAGCATTTTTCTGGTTGTCCCAGCCCCTGAGGCAGCAGTAGGGCAACAAATTTAGCACGTTTGAAGTCTGTTTAACTTCAGTGTGCACTGACCTACCAAGCTCAGCAATTAAGCTATTTGCTAAATCACTGACCAGGATGTGTGTGTGTTCTGGAGTGTTGTTCATCACTATTTCAGAATTCAATTACTACATTTCTATCTTCCAGACTCCAGAGGAAATCCTACACCATCTGCAAAACATTGTAGACTTTGGAAAACATGTGATGAAGCAGTTCTTTGGGGAGAACTATGTTCACCATGGGGTAAATGTTTTGTTTTTAAAATAAATGGCTTATGCATTGTAAACACTGAAGTGTTTGGGGGAACACTGAGTGCCAGTGAAAGGAACTAACAGGGTTTGCAAGATACACACACACAAGAATTGTTGGATGAGAACAGGGATCCTGCTCTGTGCTGATGAGGTGATTGGATTGTACTCAGTGATTTGGCTATTTCCAGCTACTGATGAAAAGTGTGATCATTTCTTTGCCTTGTATGAGGCAAGAGGGGGGTGTGTGTGAAAGATTTTTAGACCAACTGCAAAACAAGGGGAGAAACCTAGTTCATATAAATTGTTGAGGTGTCTGTGCAGTCAGAGGTCACCTTTTCCCTTGCTCTGTTCTTCAGGGCAGCCAGATCTTGTTTACTGAACATCAGATGAGTGAAAAAGTTACAGTTTCACCTGGAACTTGAGTTACACAGGTCTGCCTTGGAAGGGTGGGATGTGAGACAGGACTTTTTCATTTGTGGAAAGGACAAAATGATGCAGGCTCCTTCACACACATTAAGCTTGCACTGGAAATGCTCTTTCTCATGCATTTGTTTAAATCAGTTCTTGGTTTTTATAGTGGAGCAGGTGTTACATGTGATTGCAGGTAGAGGTGTTCACAGACAATCAGAGGGAGAAGCTGCTGACTGCATAGCTCAGTGTACTTTGTGTAACCCACTGAACTTTGCTGTTCCATTTTAAGACTCCCAAACTAGGTATTAATTTTTGCATTAAAATGTCTTCTTTTCTTTCCTCCCTGCAATAGGAAATTATTCAACTGCCTTTAGACTTCGTAAGACAGCTCTGTTTGAAAATCCAGCCAGAGAGGCCAGGTAGGTGCCAAGGGTGGCATTAAAAGGGGGCTTCCTCAAGCTGTAAAGCATTTTCCTTTATTCTAAAGTAAAAAAGCATCATGCTTCAGAATATAAGGAACCTTTTTTTAATACTTAGACAATGATAAATTGAAAATTTGTTGTGGAAAAAATGGGTTGTGTTTTAGAATTAAAAGTAGTATCTGATAGCTCTAAAATGGGCAAAGAGATGGGCCCTTGTGGTGCTTTGCTCCCAGATGTTCCTGAGAATGGCCAGAAATGCCTGGTTTAGTAAATCTTCTTGAACATAAATACTTAAAGTACTGTAGTCAGTGCTTTGATCCAGGAAAAAAAATGGAATTAATTTACATGTAGTGAGCATAGGACACTCCATTGTTGATTTTTCCTCACCTGTTTGAGAAGCAGTTCCACAGTGCCAGAAGCCAGCAAGGAAAGTTAATAGTGTCTAATAAAAGTTAGAAAGTCAGTGATGCTCTAGTGGAAGTGAATGATAGAATTTATTTTATTTGTCAAAATTAAGCTTTGTGTGTCCATAGCTGCTGGGCACTGAAATGTTGTTGTGAGGAAGTGTCCAGGTGCTTCACAACAACAAATCTCACTGTCCATTTTTTACAGGAATCTTTTTTATACCTCAAGGAAAGAATTTCTTTCAGTGTTACCCTTCACATAAGCCTGTGTAACATGCAAAGGAGCTTCTCTAATACTTCAGATTTGTGTCTTTCTAATTTGGCAAGTGGCTTTCAGCTGTGAAGGTGTGAAGGATGTACTTTTGCATAAATTTAGAAAAAGAAAACAAATCTCAACATTTTGTTGGAGACAGAAGGCTTCTTGCTCATGCTGGTGAAGCAGTATGGCATGGCAGGCTGGTGCCTGAGGCTTTGGTTTCTGAGATTTATTTTTTCTATTGCAATATATTTTTCAGAGTGGGCATTTTTCTTAGCAATGGAAACTGTAGCAGAAATGTGTGTCCTGCATCTGTTTAGTAACACAGGTACTTGAAAATCTGGAAGTATATGCTCTTGTTAACTTGGAACTAAAATCTCTCAGACTTTTCTCTGCCCCAAAGGATGCATGTGGAGAGAGGTTATTTAAAGGGTTTTTATGCAGAATGCCTCTTAAGTTTGTGACATTCCTGCCAGTTTTCAGATCCTTTTGACTCAGCTGAGGGATGGTAGGTGATGCTTAGTAAGCAAAGAGGAGATCACATCTTTGAATAAATACACTGAGTCACTTTACCTGTTGTTGGCCAATCCATTTCCTTGCTGTTCTATGCCTCACCTTTCTTGGTATGAGCTGGGAGCTGGCCATTAACAGCAGCTCTTGGGACACTCCATGTGTCTGGGACAGTTTTGAGGAAACTGAAACCAGGCGTTGATAATGGGGAGGGCAAATTTGTGCAAGTGCATAATTGGCTAAAGCTGATAAACTGTGTGTCCTGTCCTTCCACGCTTGTTCCCACGCCCCACCTGGCGAACGAGACTGCTCCAGAGTGAACAAACATCCCCACACCTAATTTCCCTGTTTGTGTTGTTTTTCCCCTGCTGTCCCAGAGTGCCGCTGTGACAAGGACATGGACACGCTGAGCGGTTACGCGATGTGCCTTCCCGACCTCACGCGGCCGCAGACCTTCCGCTTTGCCGAGCACCGGCCCATCCTCTGCATCGAGATCAAGGTGTGCAGGGGGACAGCAGCCTCACCGCCTGTTGCCATTTTCACTACACACTGTGCCCAGCAGTTTTTGAGGAATGCAGCAGTGGGGGAAGGCAGAGCTCACTGCTTTCACTGTGACTCATAGGAGGAAATAGCTCCCTCCCTATTCCAATTCCCAGTCTTTTGAAACTTGGGAAATTTCTAGGTGTTACTAGGTTTTTTGTAGGCCACAGCAGTTTGGGAGTAATTCAGTTTTTAAGTGCTGGAATCTTTTTATTATTTTTCAAAATTTTCCTTTAACTGGAAAGATTTTGCATATTGTGTGCCTTTCTATTTCTATATAGAGAGACATTTATATTTACAATCTTCTTTTTTTTTGTTTTAGCCAAAGTGTGGCTTCATCCCTTTTTCCAGCCATGTTTCACAGGAGATAAAGCACAAGGTGTGTCGTTACTGTATGCATCAGCATCTAAAGGTAATTATTAAATCACCCTGCTTTGCTTTGGCTGTACTGTGCTTTATTTGCTGTTCCAGGCTTGCTTTCCTGTTGAAACTTGCTCAAATCTCCGATATGACTAAAGCTGGTAGGTGGAGACACAGCTGAGTCGCTGGGTGTGAATTTGTTTAGTGAGAGATGGAACAAGTTCTGTGGGAAGCTGGAAGCAAACAAATACAATATCAGCCTTTGGGGACTATGAACGCTGTGATTGGTTAAATTCTGATGTGGAACTTCCTTCCCAGATCAGCTCACCAAGTGCATTCTGTGACTTAAAACAAACAGCCCGTAACAGACACAGAGTTCATGGACTTGTGGCTGCTGTTACTCTGAAATGGTGTGATTGTAACTCTCTGGGATTTAGTGTGACCTTTCTCCCTTGTGAATGCAGTTTGAGTGACTCGAGTTAAAAGTGACCAGGAACACCCACAGTGGTCATGAATTTTGTGTTCAAAGGGCTTTAAATGCCCTGACCTCTGAAGGCAGGATGTCAGTGCCACAGAGCTGGCAGTTAAAGTGAGAGAGCAGCTATTCCAGGTAGAGTGGGTAACTGCAGTGCTCTGTGTTTTCCACAGGTAGCCAATGGAAAATGGAAGCGACCAAGTAAATATTGCCCGTTGGATCTTTTCTCAGGGTAAGGATTCTGTGTTTTTGCCAAAAAAAAACCCAAAGTGCATGACAGATTTCTTACTTGGATTACTTTGCCTTTCACTGAGGTACTACAGATGATCAATGCTGGCTTGTCTGACCTTTACAGGGATTATTTCTGGTGCTATCTAACCCTTTACACCTATCTCAGCAATCAGAGCTGCCTTTTGCAGCATAACATTGCACCCAACAGCTGTTTCGTTTACTCAGAGCCGAAGTTCACTTTGCCTTTGCAGTGACCTCAGTGTGAATAATGTGCCCAGTGTATGTGCTCATGCCAGGTGTGAACATTCAAAGGCTGTGCTATAAAATTCTTAAAATATAAATATAAAATTCTGTGATACAAAATTCAGTAAAACATTCCTGGCTTTATTTTGTTTTCCCTAGAAATAAACAAAGAATGCACTTTGCTTTGAAGAGTTTATTACAGGAGGCACAGAACAACTTGAAAATATTTAAGGTAAACAGTTAAAATTTTTGCTTGCTTTTTTTGCCTTGTTTTTTAAACAATTTGACTTCAGCATCTAAACAGTCAAGATCTTACTTCAAACCTACCTAATCAGCACCATCACTGTTGGACCCCATAAAAAGAAGGAAAAGGGAAAGTTCAGTTAGATTCTAGGTTAGGACAGATAAATAATAATTTCCCAGTATTCACAGACTCACAGGATATCCTGAGTTGAAACAGACCTATGAGGATCATCCAAGTCCAACTCCTGGCCCTGCACAGGGCACCCCAACAATCCCACCCAGTGCCTGAGAGCATTTTCCAAATGCGCCTGGAGCTCTGGCAGCCTTGGGGCTGTGACCATTCCCTGTGGAATGAATTAGTAGGAAAGAATCACTGAGGATCAACTAATAAGAAAGGACTCTTAAGGTGACCAGAGTTTTAAAACTTTATGTGCTGTTTCAGGAAGAAGATGGAGAACTTGGCATGTTGCTGCAAATACTTTTTAAAAAATTCCTATTAGAGCACTGATACAGGCCCAAGGCACAGCAGGCCTCACTGAGGAAGGAAAAACTGGTATTCCATGACATTCATGTAGGAATAATATGAAGCAGTATCTGATGATTTGTGGAGATTTTCACATTAATTCTAAGAAACAAGATTCTTTCAATTTATTTCCAATATTAAATCAACTATTTGAATTACTTCTATGACCTGCCCTATTTTTGTATTAGTTACAGGTAGCTATCACACCTTTTTTGTCCCCTTTGCCTTCCCTTTGCCATTCTGGGCTGCTAAAAGAAGGGTGTTTCACATGGTGCTTCTTCACTCCTGCCATTATTCAGAAAGAAGTGATAGGAAAATGTGTCAAGTATCATTCACCTGTATTGTTCTGATTCCTTACAGTTCATTAAGTTGGGAAAGTAGCACTTGATTTAAACGGTAGATTTGGTTCTCCTTCAGAGGTTGTTACTTGTGGGTTCTGATCAAACTTAAGATGTCAAATTTGTAAGAGATTGGGAATGTTGTGTATGTCTATATGCAGACTGTTAAGCTAATAACACTTTTCTGTGCTTAAAATATTAAATCTGATACTTTGGGTAGCTCAGTATGAGTAATTTGAGTTCCTGACGTGCCTAAAGACTTCCTTTTTTCCTTCTTGCAGAATGGGGAACTAATTTATGGCTGTAAGGATGACCAGGACTGTGTCTCTGACTGGAACGAACTTGCTCGTCACTTAAAACCTTTCTTTTTCCCTTCCAATGGGTTGGTCAGTGGCCCCCACTGCACAAGGACAATTGTTAAGGAATTAATCCAAGTGATAACCATGACGCTACTAAGTAGTACTGATACCTGCAGGGCAGGTGACATGAAGACAGTTCCCATTTCACAAGGGAGAAGCTACTGTGAAGCAAGTGCTTTTAATAAGGAGCTAGTAAGAAATGGTAAGGGATAATTTTGTAAAAACTGTTAATAATTAACTGTTCATGGAATCCCAGCATGGTTTGGGTTGAAAAGGACCTTTATAGGCTTCCTATTCCAGCCCCCTGCCACGGGCAGGGACACTCTGCTCTAGACCAGGTTTCTCAGAAATTGATATAACAATTTAGATCTTTGTCTCTTGTTTATTAATACTGCTATGAGAATGGAAACAGAGGAATTCTAATGGTATTTGAAAAGAGTTCTGAGCTGTGTAGCTGCCAGATAATTGTTCTTAATATGACGTTGTAGTGAGCACTTAGAGCACTGTATCTAATAACGGGGGTAAAAATGAATTCAGGAGGTGGTAGAGGAAAAATGGAAGAAAATACCAGTTTGAGCTGATAATAATCATAGGTATTCCAAATGAGTGGGGAATTTTATGTTGTATGTGATGATGTTGGGCTGCTTTGGTTGGTTTATTATGTGACACCTGTACTTTGCCTTTCCCTGCCCCTCCTGTCAGCCCTCATTAGGGCACAGCTCATGTTCTTTTCTGCAGCTGCTCTTTTGGTAAAGAGAGAGGTCTGAATAGCAGAGGGAAAAGGAATGGGAAGTGAGAGTTGGAAAACTGTAAATGATGTTAGTTCCTCAGTGCATAAGTTCTGTAAAGCTCTAATTATTCAAAATGCTGCCAGTTAACCTAAACAGCACACTTCTTACTCTGCTTTTGAGGAAGACCTTTATCATTGCCCAAGATTTGTTGTAGTGTCAGAGCTGTCTTAGAGAAACTAAAGCAAATACAAATTTCTTTAAAATGTATAAAAAAGACCCCAGAACTGAAATACTAAATTATTCTGTCAGCAGTTGATATTGTTCAAGTGCATTTGTGGTGGCTTCAAACTCAGATGAGAAATTTCTCTTGTGGACTCAAACAAGTAGATTGCAGTGGATGTGGTTGTGTTTTGGTGTTTGTTTTTTTAGACGGTCTGTAGAGCTGTATCCCAGGTGCTCTATTCTGCTGTCCAAGATGAGCTGTTCAAATGTGCAGCTCAGTCCCTGCACCTGGCACTTTAGTGTTTGGAAACTGAAGTGTTTTAAAGATTCCCCCTCCCTGTGACTGGATTAAAAGTATTTGGACTTTTGAACAAGCACATGTAATGGCAAATTGAAGCTAAGACTTGTATCTGCCTTATTTTAAAATGCATTTTCTTCTAGGTAAACATAAATTGGAAAGCTCTGGTTTACCGAGGGGTTGTCTCCTTTACAAAACCCTTCAGGCTCAGATGCTTGACATGCTGGATATTGAAGGACTCTATCCTTTGTACAGTAGAGTTGAACAGTACTTGGAGGAATTTCCCGAAGAGAGGTAAGGCTTGATGGCTTTTCTTTTCAGTTCTGAGTAGCCAGGACTGGGGACAGGATTGGCTCTGTGCACACTCTCTCTTGTTGTGTGGTACAACCTTCCTTCACGGCACTGCACATTTTGAATTTGTAATTGAACTGCCATCTGATGTTGGTCACTTTGGCCTGAATTTTTAACTAATGAATGTGGAAAGTTGACAACAGCCTAAGACAGAAAATGCTCTTTTTCTTAGTAGTGAAGGTTGTGTATTTGCAGAAAGGTACAGTAAAATGGGTGGTTTCTCCTGCCCCAGTACCTGCACAGCTGGGCATGTCTGCAGGGATAATGATGTTTTGCAATGATGATTGCAAGCCGCTGTGGTTTTTTCCCCTCAAATAAGACTTATTAGTGTAATAATAATTGCTACATGAAGCCTTCACTGGGGTGCTGTTCCTCTCCTGTGCTCACACGAGGGCACTCTGGCTTCACTCAGGAGTTGCTGCAGCTTGTGCAGTTACACAGGAAACAGAGCACTGGAAAATGTGTTCTTTGATCTGCAGGGGGTTTGTGTGGGACAAACCCCCTATGAGGGTTCAGCTGCTCAGCAGGGGCTCAGCTGTTCAAAGGGGGAAGGAAGGAGGCCAGGACACCCCTCATTAGCACATGGTCTGGAGCAGGGCACTGTCAGATATGCCTATGCCCCCAGTTTATACTTTTTATGAACAAAAATAATATACTATAATACACACATAAGAATAGATATAAATATATTTCTTATATATATTTTTCCAGCATGGCTTCTGGAACTCCTGCAGCCAGCTACAAATTTTGAAACTTACTCATTCTTTTGCAAAAAACACTTCTTGTAGTGATACAGAGCTGGCAGTGGATTAAGAATAAGTCATGTTTATAAAGCCCCACACAACCCAGCAGCAGTAAATCTTGAGTGATATGAGAATAACAGGGACTGTTGTGATGTTGGTTGGCAAGGGGTTATAATACTTGGACATGTTTATCAGTTGTTGTTGGGCTGTTCTCAGTATCTGGGCTGCTGAAGAAAGATCACATTGAAAACCAGTACATCATTTTGGCTGTCTGTAAATCTTCTTTTAACATTTATTTAGAAGTACATTACAGATAGATGGACCTTACAATGAAGCATTTTACGAGAAGCTGCTGGACCTTTCCCTGGAAGATGACGGGACAGTGGCATTTGCATTAACAAAGGTACTTCTCAACTTCCTTGAGGGTTGTTTGGTCTGTCAGTGTTACTTAACCACTGTCTCCCTGAAAGGGCTGGATAATGGATGGAGGCTTGTCAGGGTCCGTACCTGTTAACTAGTTAAAGTTCTTCATTCTGCCAGGGTGCATCTTTATAGCAGAAGCAGTTAACAACAAGCCTGTAAGCACCAGTTCTTGAGAGAAAAATAAAGCCTGTTTATTTGCTTTCTAGACTGAGGAAGCATTTGCAGGAACTGGTGCTGTTTGGCCTTTAGGAACATGATCTGCAGGAAATAAACATGATTCTTATACAGGATGCTGCAAAAGCACCTGCTTCTGCCAACCTTCTGTTACAAAGAGAATTTCCAGCTCTTAAAGTGCCAACATACTGGTACAGGGAGTGCAGTGCTGCCTTTGTAAGGAACAGGATGCTTTACTCAGGCAAACACTAATCAGTGATAATGTGTGTTATTGTCTGTTGTACAGGTGCAGCAGTACAGAATAGCAATGACTGCTAAGGACTGCTCCATCATGATTGCCCTTTCCCCGTGCCTGCAAGATGAATGGTAAGAGCTGCCTGTACCTGCTTTAGAATGGCTCCAGTTGTTTAGAAACTGGAGATGTTTGTACTGTTCAGGCAATTCAATCACTTTAAAAAAAGGGGGGGGGTGTGGGTTGGTGTGTCCAGATATTTGGCTGTGAGCATTTTAGTACAGTTCTGATTTAAGACATTTATGACCAATGCCTCTTTCTGAACAGTTTTAAGTTAATCAAAAGGATCAAAGTTTTATATTTCTTCCCTTATAAAAATTCAAATTTGAATTGACTGTTCTTAGTATTTGATTTTAACTTGGTACAATTTTTCTGCCTTGGTGTTCCCATATGAGAGATTTTTCAAGCTGAGTTGCCTTTAGTGGCCTAGTTAGAATAAAACCAAGGCAATGATCAAGAGGTGACAGTTTTGGCTGTCAGGCAGGAGCCTTTGCCACAATATTATCCATTTTGGCTTATATCAGCAGTGCTAATCTGTTCTTCTGCAGGGGGCTTTGCTTTACCAGAGTCCTTTTATTTTTAGAGAATGCTGTTTTCTGCATTTGTCCTGCAGTTCTCCAGTGAAGTGTTAGTGATGGACATGACTTGTGCAACGGCTGCCTTCAGACCTCCTCCATCCCTCAGCATGCTTGGACAGCAGTTCCCATACTAAATGTTTTATTACCTTGAACCTAAGTAGGAGTTACTGTCACTTCTCTGCTTTTGCTGGTTAATAAGGCTCTTGCTTTGTATGCACCACCTAGAAACAGCTTAGATTTACTAAATACAGTAAGTGAGAGTAATGTTTGACTTCAGCTGTGTGGAAGCTGAAAGGAAAACGACTGGAAGAGGTGCCAGCAAGGTCCCATCAGGACTGGTTAAGCTGGAGCTATAGTTTCCTAAGTGCTACATTAGCTGAAATTTATTTTCTTAGGCTCCCATGAAAGCTCTAAGATAAACATTAGAGTCACTTTTGCAAGGGGACACATAAATTTAAAATACTGGTTTTAGTGACTCAGATGTGCAATGTGGTTATTTTTTCCAGCTCTGAGCAAAGACCTGTGGTACTGACATCCAAATCCAGATTCACCTTCTCTGTTTCTGTGCTGGACCTGGACCTGAAGCCCTACGAAAGCATCCCTCACCAGTACAAACTCGATGGTGAAATAGTCAACTATTACCTGAAGAATGTACAGGCCAAAGAGGACCCCGTTATGTCCAACCTCTTCAAGGAGAATGAAGACTGCACATTAGTTCTCCATAAAGTGTAACCATTCCCTTAAGGTTATTTTTATTCAAACACATGAGAAAGTGAAAGATTATTGGAATACAGTTATGGTGATTTTTTTTTTTTTCTTTTCTATTGTGTTCAGTGCATTTTTCAGCTGTGAATGTTTTTGCTTTTATGAAATGATTTCTAATGGGTAATGCCTTCTCAGAGACCTGGGATAGCACTAAGCCACATGTTTCCTAGATAACCTTAATGAATGTATTTAATGTGACAGAACAGGTAACGTGCCATACCTTGGAACTAGAGGACAGATCAAATTAATATGAAAAGTCTACTTCCTTAGAATTGAAAGAGCACAGAATTAAAAGTTTCCTGAAATATTGCACTAACATAGAAAGCCTGATTACTAACAAGAGAATTGCCTTGGAGCCTGTGCTGAGTCTCCCTCATCCCTGCTAAAGGAGGGAATGCTCTGGCAAAACCTGATACAACACTTTAGCATTAATCCACTGAAAATATAACCATGCAGTGGCTGATCTGTGGAACTGCCCTCCCACTGTAGAACACTTAAGTACTAATGCATGGACTAGGAACACCAGGCTGCCTCCAGAAGTTGTGTGATCACCTTATATCTACCTAAATCTTCTGAAACAAAGTGCAAGGGGTTAAAGGTAAGCTTGAGTTTTACATGATAGCTGGGCTTAACTCACCTGCCATGCTGGTTTTTTATTGCCTATATATATGCTGCTACTGAAGGTGAAACCACAGCTTGCTCTTGCCTAATTTAAATTAACCTATAAGATGATGTTCTGAATTTTACAGATGATTTCAGGTCTTTCAGATAGTGTCAAACATTGGCATTATTACACTGATGCCCCACTGACTGCATGGCATGAGCAGCTGCTTTCAGTGACATAAAAAAAAAGGTGACAAAAAAGAATCCAATTATCTTCCTTGCAGCTGTAGTGGGTCAGTCTCGTGCCAGGGTGAGTTTGTGTCACTGCTGCAGGTGAGCAGTGCTCTGTGCAGCTGAAGGCTGGGGAGGTGCTGCAGTTAAAGCCATCCTTGGGGAAGATCCTCAGTTGGAGACTGAAGGATATATCCAAAACTGAGGATACTATGATAAAATCTACAGCTCCTTTTCCCCCTGAATGGTGCAGAGATGCTCCTTAAGCCACAGTGAACAGCTCTTACCTGGATACAGCCTGTACTTACCAGTAATGGTGTTCAGGCTCATGTAGGTTAACTCCTAAATATAGATTTAATACTGGGATCTCAGTGTCACCTTTGAATTGTTCCACTTTACCTGAAGTTCAAAAATAGGAACCCATTGTTGTACCTTGGCACAACTCAAGGAAAAGTGAAACACAGAGACCTGAGCTATGAGACTGCAACAGTGCAATAAGCTGGCAATTGCACTTATTGCAGGAATAACACCTTCTTCCCAAAGAAAACCTGGGGGGAGAGAGAGCTACTTACAAACCCAGAAACCCTCCAGCTATTAGAAAGAGGAGGAAGGAAGGACGCTGCACAGCTGGGAAATTTCCAGGTTTTTATGCTGTAACTTTACACATTTTCACATGCAAACAGAAGTGTCTGGGCTGAGCAAACAGTTTCATTTTCAGGCAATGAGGAGGGACCTAAGATGAACTGAAGTAAAGGTTACACAAAACCAGCTCAACCAGTTCCATGTCAGAGGATAAGCAGCAATGAATTTTGCCTGTGTACTGGATTCCAGACTTGAAATGAGCCTGCCTTATCTAACAAGGCAGAATTGCTTTCATCAAAACCCAGTCTCTGGCATTGCTCAGCTGTGGAGTCTGGCAGGAACCAGGCTGTTGTCTGTTGGTTTTTTCGGACTACCAGAACAGTGGGAGACTATTTCAGTGATCAAATAGTGGATTATTACATTTATGGGATTATAAACAGACTGTTGCTTTAGTTCTTGGTTTCTCCACCTGTTTCCCCATTGCTGTATGGAGCAGGGGGTTGCTGCCAAGGAGGCTCCAGTAAGTCTGGCCTTGGAATGGAGGGCTCTTCCTATCACCTGAGAGCCCAGAGCTGGTGGATTTGGGCTCTTGGTTCCAGGAACTGCTACTCCCTACCTGAGACTGACTTCCAGTCCCATCGGTTTGGTTTGGATACGGTCATTTAGTTGGGGGGCAGAGCTAGTGCAGAGCAGGAACTCCTGAAACACTGACAGTTCCCAGAGGGGCACATGGCACATCTGATGGAAGTGAAGGGAGAGGCAAGACATCCATCTGATCTGTTTTGTTTCTTCAGGGATGAATGTGTGAAATGTGATGTTTGGTAATGTGTTATTTACCGGAATTTCCTCCTGGCAGTCAGAAATGAAAAGGAAGTGCTGCAGTGGGCAGGAGGTGACTTACCCACCTTTTCCCAGGGGTGTCATGGGCCTCTCTGGGTTAGGTTAACGCTCTCTGAACACTCACATTGTGGAACAAAGTTAATTCATGCAGTTACCTTTGGGTTTTTTAGCATTGTATGTCTTTGAAATCTCTTCAAATTGTCTTCTTCCACCCTAATTTAATGAGAAAGCTGTTTAACTCTTTGTTCTAGGAGTCTCTTACTGTTCTCTTGTCATTTTAAAAATCACTGTACTTTTACAGAGCTGTGAAATGAAATGGATTTTTATGGACTTGATTTTGACAGTGCATGATCTTTTAACAATTTCCAGGTATCTAGAAAATGTTAAGAAGATAAACCACTCTGGTACATTAATGATTCAGAAAGATAAATTTATAATGAAATCACTCTGTACATGTAACTATTTTATTTGGCATTTTTGTATTTAAATGGCTGTATTTATTTTCATGTCATGACAATTTATATATAACGTGCCATAATTGTACAGATAGCATGTTTTATGAGTATGGTTTCTAAATGGAAAATAACTTAATGTTTATATTCAATAAAATTATAGACTGTGTAACACAATATCTTAATTAAAACTACTTTTGAAATTGCTACCTGGTGTAAGTAATGCTGCCTTTCATTTTCCCGAGCCCAGCACTTTGATCAGGTTCTCGATGGCTGCCTCGATCCCGAAGAGCCCAAGCATGCTGCGGAAGCTGCTGGGGATGCTCTCCACACTTGTCATCCTCTGCTCCAGGACTGCAGGAAAAACAGAGCAGTGCAGGTTATTTTCCAAGACATGCAGCACTGCTGACAGCAGGTGGGTAAAGCAGGATACCTGCGAGCAGACAGGGTTTGTAAGCCCTTGGAAATTACACAGGAGGTGAAGTGTAGCTGCTGCTGAATTTGGGTGAGTTTGTCTGGTTGGGCTCTGGGAGGTGGAGCTCCATGGGATCAAGAGAAATGCTGGCCAAAACCAGGGCCTGCCAGCTCAGGAACAGTCCCTGAAGCCACTGAGGTTACCTTGCTCTGGTACTTTGGTCAGCAGGTCCAGGACAGGCGTAGTGGTCCCTTCTTCATCAAGATGGATCTTCCAAACAATCATTAATTCAAACCTGGGCCAGGTGCAAGGGAAAGGCAGTTCAGGGTTAACCAGGCTGCTATCTTTAAGGTTACTTCAAAGCAGAAAGTGCAGCAGTCCTGAGGCTCAGCCTCCTGCTCTGCAACAAAATTCGCCTCATTAATGTAAAGTACCATCTCTGGAACCAGGAACACCAGGAATTAATCCAAGGAAAATCAGTGGACAAGGAAAGGTTCTGGGTACATCCAGATTTGCACAGTGCAGTGGGGAAAAGTGAGAGGAAAGCAAAGGAGAGCACTCCTCTGGCGCTAACCCGTCACACAGTATGCACACTCAGGATCAGGTGCTGAGAACAGGAAACTTGTTTCACAAGTGTTTGCATAAATGGTGATGTGCTGGGTTTGGAATAAGAACCACCCTGCTATTCATGGCCTTTTTAGACTAATGGCAGGTATACATCTATCCAAGGCCTACATTCCTGCAGTTGTTTGCTTTTAATTAAAAAAAAAAATCTTAACAACATCATAACTTCTTTAGGAATAGTGTTTGTGATTGTGCAAGGCCAGTCATGATTCCCAGCTTTTGCAGGGGGATGAGATCACTGCACCATCCCAAGAGAAAGGTGAGGCAGGAGGTGAGTCCAGATCAACATCCAGAGCTGAGTGCTGCTTTACTACTTGCTGTCTGCTTTAGTGCATCTTTGTTCCCTCCAAACCTAGCACTCCTTGCTGGAGGTAAGGCTTTCCTAATCCAAGCCTGGTCTGCCCAGTGAGTCACTGTGAGGAGAAAGGTCCCTTTCTCAGTGATGTTCAATCCATCATGACTAAAAGTTCCCTTCAAATGTGATTTGTCAGCCTTTTGCCACTTCATTTTTATAAATCCTTTGGGAATTTGTGCAAAGCTTGTTCTGGGATTTTGCAAACAAATTTCTATGCCAGTCTGTTTTCTACCAAGTCAGTGAAATTACTTAATTTCATGACTGTGGGTGAGAGGGAATGAGGGTAATGGAATTGGCACCTGGCACTAGAGGAGAAACTGTAAAATAAAGCAAGTTATTCCCTATATGGGATAGTCTAAGAACTATTCATTCCTGCATCCCCAGGTTAAAGCACTTAGTTTTAAATGGCAGATTTGACAGCACTGTCAATTAGGGTTTGTTTGCTAGTTCCACACACAAACATAATGGAGTAGTGTTTCATTTCCAATTGTTTCTATATAAATTAAAGCATGCTAAGGCAAGGTGTAACAGAAGGGAATGGTCTGATCCCTTCACAAAATACTTTTCTTGGTGCTTACAGAATTCCTGATAGTGATAGTTACACCATCTTACATTTAACTGTAAAAATTTTTTTTCCTCTATTGAAAATCCCAAATGTACTGGAACATTGCTCACAGGGAGCCCAAATAAACCCCATGTGCCTGATAGGTAATAATTCCTTCATCTAACTGCTTTCCTTCTAAAACAATGGAAAACTACAGCCACCTTCACTTCCAGTTACATGGTAAACACCATTTTCTTTCTGTTCTTTCATGGTAAGACACCAAGGAATTGGGCTTTGCTGGGATGGGACTGGGATCCCTGCACCTCCTGCCACAGAAGGAACTCAGAGCTGCAGCAGGAGGCTGCTGCCCTGCCTGTGCAATCCCTCACTTATGTAAATATAGAAATGCATTTATTGGCTTACCCAGAAACTTTGGGGCTCCTTAGAATTATAAAATCTCCCAGTAGTCCTTCCGGAAGGGTCACAATGTCAGGATACTTGGCCTGTGAACAAAAAGGTTCAACTGGGTCATAAAAATAGATAAGGTGGTTTCTGCCCAGTGCTCCCCAGTCACAGTGGATTGCAGTAACAGTAACAGTAATAATTCTGACTCTGAAATTCTGACCAGTTGGTTTGTATTTTTTCTAGAGATTTTGCATAAAACCCAAGAAACCTTGAAAGAACATTTTTATTTTAACTAAGTTTGTTAATTGGATTTATTAACACCTTCTAATAGGTGTTAATAGGTGTTAATGTCACCCCCCTCCCCTCTGTGAGTGAAGGCACCTCACTGGTACGCTCTGGTTTGCGATGGTCACTGAGCTCCACACAGGGCTTTGAAAGCATAATAAAGGCAATGAGATACCAAAATAACCAATGTTAGAAAAATGTGGCACAACAGAAATATGATCAAACATAAAAATACTGTCTCCTATTAAAATTCCATGTTTCTGGGAATTATTTTCAGTTACTACAATGTGCAAAGGTTGACGGTTGCTCCATTACTTTGTTAGTCCATGGGATGTGTTCAACGCATGCCTCGTGAATTACCCAAGACTCAGAACTTCAAAACTATTTTAAAAGCATGTCAAATAACTCATAGCTCTGTATGGATCCTGCAGGTGCCAGGTTACTCAGAGAATGAGGGGATGCACAGACACCAAACACCAAGGAACAGCATCCTGCAGGGAGGTACTGCTGGGAAAGGAAATGGAATGGAGCCACAGACTCCAGGGCTGTGCCCTGGTTGTCCTGCCCCGTGTGCTGGACACAAAGCTGTGTTCCAAACCTTGCAGTTTATAAAGTGTGAAAAGTCTCCCAGGCTGAATCATTCCACAGAGCTCCCAGGACAAGCAGCAGGTCTTATGGAAAAGGAGCAGGAGAGCTCAGATTCGAGCAGCACTGGAGAAAATGAGTTTGGTTTTATGGGATTACGCCTCATCTGGCAGAGCAAAATTGCTACCAGATGTGACCTTGCTCTGGTTTAGGAATTTCTGACAAATTGAAGGGGGGCTGTGCAGCATGCCAAATGACATAAAACACATGGAATTTGCTCATTTTAATTTCTACCCAGTATTCAGTACTGTATTTACTGTGAGGATAACAACCACCATCTATCCTGGGAACACAGACACAGAAGGGAGGACACAGAGCAGGGCAGTTACAATGTTGGAAGTGTGGCTGATCAAAGGTCACTTATCTGGCAGAGCAGGGATCCTTTTCCAGTTTTACTCCCTGTGGAATTATGCCCCTCTGATAACAAAATAAAACAAGTTTTCCAGGTTTTCCTCCTCAATAACTCATGTCTGATTTCCATTATGAGCTGTCAGAGGCCTGGGAGGATCGAGTGATCCTTTAGCTCCAGGCTGTAGATACTGGGAATGCAAGATTAGCTTCTACCTGGAACTCAGCTTGTGCATCTCTCATTTACAAAAGATCCCAAGTATCCCATAGCAAAACACCAAGTCACACTTCATCCACCCATACCCAGACATTTGGGAATCACCAGAGGAAAGAGATCACAGGAACCAGGTAAGAGTTGCAATTTCCAAAACACTGAAATGCTCCCTGGGCTTTCTCAGGAGTTCCTGTGCAGCTGCTGTGACTGACACATTCCCCCCAAGCTATGGAGTATTTATGTTATAGGGAAGCCAGAGCAACTGAAGGAAATCCCAGTGTATGATTTTCTGTGGAAAAGCTTCCCTGTACCTGGGAGAGGGAGCCCCGGTGCCTTCCCTCAGTGCCAGGGCTCTGGAAACCAACCTGAATGCCGTGAGAATCTGATCCTGTGTGAAATTCACAGCATTTGGGATAAAATCCAGCTTTTCAGCAGGAAAGGTCGTATTTTAGCTCTCCACAAAACACACAAAAAGCCAAACCACAAATACCTACATCCCTGTTTGCTATAAGCCAAGCCCTGGCAGTGGCTCAAGGCAGCCCCTGCCCAGATTGGTGTGAGGATCCTGGCTGCCATTCCCACCTTACACCAACGCCCAGCAGGAGCAGGAAGCAAAGCTACTGCACACCCAGGGTTAAGCAACAACCTTAAACACTGGCAATTTCGGGAATGAACTCTGGGAAATGCAGTCACACAATCAGCTTCTTATATTCCACATAGAAAATGTAAGGTCTGAATCCCACAGGTAAAATGTGAGGATATGGCAGGTGACTGAAAGACCAAGCATAGGGTGAGCACAGACAGATCCCCAATTCCAAACACTCTGGGTACCACATTATCGCCTCATCTTCTTGCTGAGCAACTTTCCAAGTTTTCTTGAGGAAAAGCTGAGCAATAAAACCAGAGTAACAGAACGAGCTGAGCCACTGAAAGCTCTCTGGGGAAAGTCAGAACTCCTGAGGGATTTTGTAAACTAGAGCCAAGGCAAGGGAAAGAGATTCCATCAAGTACGTGACAGCAGATGGGAAGGATCAGCTACAACTGCATTAAGCAAAACCTGACTTTAATCAAGAAATATCTTTCCTCAGATGACTTTTAAATGTCAGTTTATGATCAAAACCAAAAGCCCAAGCTATTATTACTTCTAGACGGAAATCGTTTTTCCAGCTCCTTCAGGAGTCAAAGCAGGGAATCTTATGGGAACTTTTGTCTCAAACAGGAATAGTCTCAACCCACAAAGGGACTGTGGTGATGGAATGCACAGCTTTCCCCTGCTCCCATGACAGATTTTACACACACACGGAGCCATCCCAGGGAATACACTTGTAGCAGCTATTTCTCAACAAAATATATTATTCTGCAGCTGTTTAAAGCTGCACTTCAATTTTCTGCACACAAAATCTCTGCTGAGGAAAATATTATAAATTGTTCAGCTTAAGAGCTGTGGCTATGAATGCAAAGCAAAACTGGTAAGGGAGATGCCAGATAAAAGCAGATAAATTTGCTTCTGTCCCACTTAGCAAGAAAACACATGACTGCTCCCAGCTGGAACAACAGCTCCCTTTTACTGCTAATTCTGAACTTGTTGCTCTGGAAGAAGGACATACATAAAGAGTTATGCTACCACGAGCCCCTCTACAGGGACGAGCAATTTCTAAATTTACCCAGGAGGCTCCATTTAGGCTCTGATTCAGGTGATTTCACTGTATTGTTTGCTCAGCTAAGGCCACGTTATCACCTGCTGAAATCACATGTGATGGGAGCACCAAGACCTTAAACCCCAACATTGACGTAACACCAGCAATTTTTGAAATGAATTTCGCTAAAGCAATAAAAGCATATTTAGAAAGTTTCTCATTTTGTGCAACTATAGGAACTATAACCAAGAAGAGATAATAATGCACTTTCACCCTTCAACTAAATTACACCACATAGAAACACTGTATTTTCAGAATGGATTTATGAAGCTTCACCACTCATAATTAAGTCTCAGAATAAATACAGCTCCCATCTTTGCATCTTGAGGGAAAGTTCCTCAAGCAAACCAGTCCTGCTACTGATCCCTGTGATGCCAATCACGCAAACCTCTGGCGCCAGCGGAACAAAGGACAAGAAGAGTGCAAGGAAAAAGTGGTTTTGTCTAAAATGACAAAGTGGTTTTGTCCACGTGGCAGTCACAGCCCACCCCCCATGCTCAGTCAGGCTCAGTCCTCTGCTTTTAAAATTAAAATCACAAGTGACACAACCAGCACACAGGTTTCACTTTTTAGAAGAGGAATAAAGAATTTTGGGAGCAGATTTGAGGGCCTATGATAAAAGTCTGACAATGGCAAGTAGTGACAGGACAACAGGGAATGGCTTCCCACTGACAGTTGGGATATTGGGAAGGAATTGTTCCTGTGAGGGTGAGGAGGCCCTGGCACAGGGTGCCCAGAGAAGCTGTGGCTGCCCCTGGATCCCTGGAAGTGTCCCAGGCCAGGTTGGATGGGGTTTAGAGGATAGTGGAATGAGAGGATCTTTAAGGTCCTTTCCAACTCCAGTCATTCTATAAATAACAGTTTGAATGCCACCCTGGACAGGGGAAACCTTTGCAAACATTTACCAAAATCTCTCCCAAGCTCAGGGCAGGCCTGGGCTCCTTCCTGCAGCACAGGCACAGCTGGTTGGTTACTTGGATAAAAAGTGCTCTGCATCCACCTGGTTTCAGACTTGCACGTTTTATCAGCCCGGATCTGGAATTAACTCGAGTCATTGATCAATCTTGCAACTGCCTCTTGTAGGTAAGTCAATGCTCTGCACAAACATCTGAAACCATGGACCAACAGTCCTTAATCCAGTGGCCTTTGCTCATTGCCAGTGAAATCCCTTTGCTTTGTTCTTTCTTTCCTTTTCTCTTCATTTGATTACAGCTTCGCTCTTTTGGCCCCTGCTCTATTTCCATTGCCGCTTATTTTCCTCCTTCCATTTTTCCATAACATTATTATTTTTTGTGCTTGACTCAACCAGGAGTCTACATGATTCAGTTTGTCACTATGCTCACAATGTGACCAATAATTTTCCATAATTTTTGTATTTTCCTAATTGGATCTAAGCTGTAGGTCTACAGAAGAGCCAACCCAGCATTACCAAGGCCCAAGTACACAAAATACCGTGTCTCATTTCCTTTCAATATCACTTTGTCATATGGTAACCATGTGTTTATCTGCAACTTAATTACAGCAAACTGGGAATAAATTAAAATACATACTGGAGGTCTGTTTTTGTCAGGAAAAATAGAATTAAATGAACATGAAACCTCAGAAAAAACAGGAAGGGGTTGATCATAAACAGGGAACACAAACACAAAGGTTGCAGATGCCTTTCCTTTTCTTTTTTCTTGCTGGGCAAGAGACAGGTCTTCTCTCCAGTATTGCTCTTTAAAATTGTTGAGGCAAAAGATCTCCACTAGCTTATGAACATTTTAAACCCCACATTTTTCTAGCTTAAAATTCTTGGGCTCATTTACCATTTTATTCAACTTTTAAAATACACTGTCTTAACACTAAGCTGGCTGCAGAACCACCCCCTGGCACGGGGACAGGCAAAGCTCAAGCCCAGGGCATGGAGATGGTTGGGATTTTGTGGGAGAGCACTGACACTGCTCCTGGACATCTATTTTGGTGGAAATTCCCAGAAAACCAGCAGAGCTCAGCAGTTGTGTTCTTCCTCCACAAGTTTCCTGATAAACTAGTTTTCATTCTGTTGTATTTTGAGCCCCCTGCCCTCCCCTCTGCAGCTAAGTATAATTAAATATTTCTTGATGATAAACTTAACATACGGTACTGTGTGGAAGTCAGCAGAGATGTCTAATTTAGCAAGAGATACTGAGCAGCCAAGGACAATACAGAGATGAAAAATTATGGAAGGAAAAAAGATGTCATATTGCAGAGCAGCATGAAGTATCAACAATGTGGGAAGAAATAATTGTGAGCCAATTTTTCAGTAATCTGAAGGAAGTAGACTTCAGGAAAGGCATTTTTAGTACAGAAATTATGCCAAGTTTATGTTTTCTTCCATTACAACAGAAGCAAGATACCTAATAGATCTTTTTTTTCTGTATAGAAATTGCTGCAAGATTCTCTCTAAGCCTTTTTGATGTCTTAATAAAAGGGTCCAGAACTGCATAAAGTAACTGGAATTGGAAATACCACAGAAAAGTTGATCATCAAATGTGGCCCAACTCGCTTTTGCACAGTTTACATTATCAAGCTCATCCAGACAGCACAATTTAAACATCATCTAAATAAAAGCATCTGAATTTAGTCAATAACTTGGCTCTGAAGCTGTGTTAGTTTCTTTCCCAAGTAGGCAGATTAATTTAAAAAATAAACCATGGGACACGAAGAACACCTAGTTAATCTAAATTAGCTCCAGGTTAGACATTCACTTTTTCAAAAGTGTGATTAAATTAAGTTTTTAGACAAGATACTCAGCTCATATTCATCATTTACTGATGTGGCTATTTTATCTTTCCTCAAAGGTCTGAAGAGTTATTTGCTTCTATGTGGGCAAATTTATCTTACGTGGACATCTGTGTGCACAGACCCACCTGGAATATCCAAAATACCAGTTTGCATTTCTCACCAAGAGCTATAAATTGATTAAGAGGTCAATCTCTTATTACTTAGAGATAAGTAATAGCACAGCACAGAGGGGTTTGGCCAAAAATCTGTCAAATCTGCCCATGCTGTCCCCTTGGTATCCCAAGGAGCAGCTGCACCCTGACCTTCACTGCACAGCAGTCACAAAGGGGGAACCTGTGCTGGCAGAACAACCCCAAAACCTCCTGGGGGACTTGCACTCGAAATACAGCTGTGCTCCAGTTTTAGTTCCACCCAGATTTGATATCAGTGGATGAATGTCCACAGCACAACTCCTGCTGAATCTGTACAATAATAGCCACTTATCCAGCCTTCATAAGGACCAGATTTTTCATTAAACATACACAGGTATGTACAAATGCATCCTCCTATAAATCAGTGCTCCTTTTCACAAATATCACTGCAGTATTTCTATTATTCTTCCTGAGCATTTCAGAAAGGTTTAACACCTGCATTAGGTAAAAAGAGAAGCTGTATCGATAGATCTACATTTTCTATCAAACATATGCTGTAGATACACTGAAGTCTTTCCCACAAGACATCCATCCTCTTTTAATGGTTCTACAAAGCATTACATTTTGGACAGACTCCACAGAAATTTGCCACCCAGTAACTTTCATTTGTCTGGTTATTTACAATTATCAGCTGCTTATGTGAAAATAAATATTAACATGCAATGCTGAAGTGCCTGTTGCTATCAACAAGAGCAGGAACAGGTCCAGCTGAAAAGCCCTTGAAAGCTTTAAACCCACTGAATTCTTTTCCTGTAATACCCAAATACAGTTCTTTAGATCTGGCTGTCAACAACATGACATTTCAGACTTCTAAACACATTCTTAGCACAAACAAGAGTGACACGGGAAATATTCTTGAGAAGACCCAAACATCTGCAAGAAGAGATTTACCAATTTATAATTATTGTGCATGTGAGGGTGTAAAGTTCTCAATCCACTGATAAATAATAGGCTTGCAAAATCGATCAACTATCCTCAAACTTTGATCTACTCAATGACTTCCATAAGAAAGCTGCAAAACCTCCCAAAAAACAAAACAAAAGCAAAAATAAGGAGCACTGGAAACCTGTAACACTATTCAGTGTGCAAACTGTTCTATACTTTTGACCAAATCTCTCACAACAAATTGGATTTTGACTCACATATCTGTGTACTGGCAACTAGGAAAGAATCTAGGGCAGTGAGGAGAATTCTTTAGTGCATCCAGGAGAAAAAAATCACAGGGAGCTGCCAGGCAAAAACATATCCTTATGCTCCATCTTATTTGGTTTATAAAGGCCAAAGCTGCACTGCCCAGGAATGTTGTGTGATGCGTGTGGATAAATATTTGTTTCATTGCTTAGGTACTGCAACAACACAAAGAGTGCTGACAATACCAACAGCAGCTGCCAGTGCAATTCATCCACTTTCAATGCAAACTTGAAGCATTTCATAATTTGAATTTTAATTGCTGGCCTGGCAGAAACCTTTGAAAACTGTTAGTAATATGTTTTGTTCTGGTAGAAGTCCAGTTGAAAGGAAGTAGTTAATACTGAAACTTTCTCTTTTTCCTTCAGTTTCCCAAGCAGTGTGTTTAGTTCTCTTGTGTTTTTAACGCTCTAAGGAAGTAAAGTGACCCAAACATTCCTGTGTGCAAACCTGGTGAATGTTTAAAGTTTTCCTTGTGTACTAACCATGAGATTTGTCTTAACCCCACAACATAAAGGTGTGGAATAATGCCTACTGCAGCCTGGATTCTGGAGCACTAGCCTTTCCCAGCCTTTCATACAGATGGACTTGGGGAAGGAGCCCTGAATCCTCCCGAGAAAAATAGTTCAAAAGGAAATTAAAGCAACAGACAAAAGGAAGATTTCCATTCCCAGAATTTAAACATGGAGTTATCCCCAGCTGGTATAAAAAGATGAGGCTGTAACATTCAGGCTGAGTCTCACAGCAGGAGCTATAAGGTATATACAGACAATCCCATGGAAAAATCCAAGAAGAAAGGCAAAGCACCATAATGTTATTTAAAATGGAGTCCTGGATTACTTCAGTATTCATTTTTCCACTGTACAAAGACCTCTGGATGACTCTTTGCAAACACACCGGGCACTAACATCGAAGGCCTCCAGCATATTCTTCACCTTTTGCTTTTCCTATTTTTCCCCCCTCTCTGTTTTGGACTCAGCTCCTGCATTAGCAGTTCTTGCAGCTGCCCCTGCCAGTGCAGAAGTAGCACTGTCTAGACTATGCACATATTTGTGCCTCTTAAAACCTCTTAAAATAATTCCAGTTGTAGCTCTGCAGCTCTTAGGCCTCCAAAATCGCATTTCTCATCTCTAGCATATCCCTATGAATTCAGAATTATTGTCTAACAGTTCAATCCTTATTAACTCACAGAATCTTTCCTGCTGATTCCCATGAGACAAAAATATCATAACACTCAGTTACCAAAGTACTTGCTATGAATGGATCTTATAAAATGTCCCAACTCGGGAAAAAAAATCCATTTAATCCGCCTTGGACAATTCATATAATAGAAGTAAAGGTCATGAAATACAGAAAAAATAGCAAATAAACATGGAATAATAGAATATCCTGAGTTGGAAGGGACAGAAATCATTGAGTCCAACTCCTGAAGGATTAGATATCAAAGTCTGTGCAAGCATTCACACAGGGACAGTCCAAGAGGGAAGCTGGGATTGTCCAGCACAAAGGCTGTGTTGACAAGACAGGAATTACATGGGAACACATCTCTCTCCCCAGCACCAAACTTCTCCTTGTCTTGTATCATGAAAACAAAACTCAGTGTTTCAGAAATAACTCTACTCGTTCTCCAGTCATTTGATGATTCCTCCAGTTCCCAAAGGAAAGGGAACACACAGGATTTAATGTGAAGAACAGAGAGAAATCATAATAAAAATGTAAATTGGCAAAGTCTGTCCTAGCTCTGGGAAAAACCCAAACACCACCAGTGTTCTCCTTCAACAAGACATGTTTATAAACCATACACAGAGCCATCCAGAAAAACATAACCTGTTAAAACAGAGGTCTTTTTTTTTGTTTTTAACATTTCCCTCCTGGAAATGACACAGGGAGGAGTATCAGGAGATACACAGCTCCTGTTCTTTGGAGTTGCCCAGGTTTGGCCACAAATGCTAGGCAGATCATAAAGCAAATATAATTAATCACTTTCAACTTGTACTCAATTCTGAATTTTGCACACTGTGGAATGATAAACCTCTAGAAATGTGCTAATAAAAATATCAATATGATATTAAAAGTTAAATTTAAAAATTAGATATCTGTACATACACACATCTATCCTGCCATTTTCCCCCTTTCAACTCTCACTGATAGTTGCAGAACTGCTGTACAAATAACTTTTGCCATTGTCCACTATTTCACCCAAACAAACCATTTGACGCTACTGTTTGTAATGGGAAAAACATGAATCAACAGGCAAAGACAACTAGTTTTTAGATTTAGAAGGAAACCACAGGCAAACTTTGCTATTGTCCTCACAGTGTCTTCTTGTCCCAGCTGCCAACAAATCCTTCGTTTTGACTAAAATGCTTCAAAATATTTGTGTCCTCGGTTTGCATCTCCTTCCTGAGACAGTCTCTCAGTGGAGAAGCATCCTGTTACTAATTCCTGCTTAATATTAAAAGCAATGGGAAAACATCTGAGCCCACAAACAACAGGGATATAAGCAGCAGGTCACAAGAACCCAATCCACGTCTCTCTGGTGACATCTCAAACCACCAGTTTGATCTGTAAGATCAAGTTCAATTTTCACATGTCACTTCTGATACAGTCTGAGATGGCAATAGTGCACAAGAGAAGCTTATAAAAAGATGTATTCACTTTTTAGAGAAGTACAGAGTGTTTTATGGGGAAATGGAAAGTGCAACCAAGCATGACCAAGCAAATGGAAACCAGATGAAAAGGCAAACAAATAGAAAAAGACCATTAGGATAATTACATACTCTTATTTTCTCTATTTATTATATTTAAAATACAGACTTTCCTATATTTAACTTGTTCAGTATTTCCTGTATTTAAATTATATATTTCTAGATATAATTATTTAAAACACAGAATTTTCCGTATGTTCATTATAGCCCAATCTTTACTTAAGAGAAATACTGTCCCTTTGCTCTGGTGTGATGTAGCTGCCCTTTGAAGAAATGGAACTGTGTTTAAGAAGCAATGACAGGACATCAATGAAAGCCTACTTATGGCTCATGCTAGAAGGTTAAGAACTGCTGAAAACCACAATTATTTCAGAAAAAAGTTGGAAACCTCCAAGCTCTGTTGATGAGTAACAATGCTCAATACTGGCACAGGAGGAAAACCAAGCCCCAAGCCGAGCTCGCTGCGCTATTTCAGACACACAGAAGATGTGCTGAGTTGTTGAGATGAGTATTTTGGAAAAACACGAGTCAGCAAATAGCCAAAACAGAACTGCCCAATATACAGGGAAGTGTCACCATTTGAACCCCAAAACAGAAATGATATTATTTGATAGAAAGGTAGGAGGACAGGCAAACTCTTCCATTTTTCCTTACAAGGTTTAGAGCTGTATTTATTCAAGGTAGGTGGGCACTTGCTTTGGAACACCGTAGGGAAAAGCTCTAGCTAATGATACAATAAAAATTCAACTAAATTTCTTCACCAGTGCACATTGAGGCAATATATGAAGGCTTGAATTGCAGGTAGCTCCGAAGAAAGCGACAAATTACTTCCATCTGTCTGGTCATTGGCATTTTAGATACAATGTGAGAAAAACACCACGCAAACAAAAACTGATGCTGTGGGATTGAACAGAAACCTAACCAAGAGGCACGGATTTGTGGCAATAATTACTGTCCTCAAAAAGTTAGTACTAATGAATATTAACATTATATTCTGTTCACTGCAGTAAAGAACTGGAATTAGGATGAAGTTGAAAATGAAGCTTTTTATAATGTAAATGGATCCCAACTACACACACCTCATATTGCAATTTTAGGCTTTTTCCCACCTAAAGATCTACCCCATGCTTTTTGCAATGTAGTGTTAATATTTTTAAATATGTGCAGAAAATCTGTGTTTAAGATCTCAAGGTTTACCACAATATTTTGTCTTTTCCTATATTTTTTTCTGCAAGAATATCCGTGACCACTGATTACAGAAGGAATGCAGTAACTGGTACAGGTTTCAGAAATGCAGTGTACTGCCAATCCCAAATTCCCCATCTTATGTTTTGTGCTGACTTTAACGGTTATAAATTCTTTTTTCCCTATTGCTACTTTTTTCCAACTATAAACTTGTGTGTTTGATTTAAAAAAAACTAAACCACATGAGTAATTTCAGATCTTAGGATTCCATCTTTGTCTCTGATCAAAACCAACCAGCAACTGCACAGATTCATCATGACAACTAAGAGTAAAGCAATTTTAAAAAGTCATTCTGTTCTTATATTCCATTGGAAGGTTAAAAAACCTCTGCTACAATTTTCAGTATTGTCTCTTTTCCTTCCAGTTCCTGAATAAAGCAGAAATAGCCTTACATTCCTGAACATGGATGTGTTTTTTGACTCATTGAAATAATATTTTGATGAGTGTTTTAATTAAGTAACAGATCCAACTTCAACATAGTCCTTCTGTAAATAACAAAGCAAGCCAGGAGGCATAAGTAATATATCTATTAATGATATAATGTGAGAGAAAGCTATTAAAAATAAGGATGACTGTGGAACATTTAAAGCTATAGAAAGTACTCTTGGTGCCAGGTGAGACATGATAATAGAGGATAAAGTACAGAGATTTGGGGTTCCCCCATTCCCAACAAGGAAATTGATATTTTGCAAGCATATAAAGTTATAAAAGGTCTGCATGTGGCTACTGCTCTCCTGTGGCACCACGAGGGAGAGATCACAAAGAGTTTCAAGACAGATAAGAATGGAAAAATCCTGTATGTGCAGGTAGGCACTGCCCTGCTGTGCCCCTAACCAGTCTGTAACACGAAAAGGCAGACTATTTCAGAATTAAAAAGAGAGGATGGGTAGTAGCATTTTTCCTTTGATGCTCAAGGAAAAAATGATAGGACAACCATATTGTAATTATTAAATTAAGGTTTAAAGTCTGCAAAACTGAGTCAGCAGGGAAGATATAAATCTTGGCAGGCTGCATATTTTGAAATGACTGAGAAAAGAACTTGTGAGGGTGAAAGGGGAGGAAAGACAACGAAGGAATAGAAGGTAAAGCAAATAATGAGATCTGAGCAGCCAAGAGAAGTTGACTCTGTCCTTGCTGCCTTTCAGAACCAACAGAACAAAGCCCTGCTCTGGATTTAGCCTTGGCCTGCTCCAAGCAGCAGGTTGGACTTGCTGACCTGCACAGCCTCCTGAGCACACTCACAATGAAAGGTCAGGAGGGAATTCCAGCAATCCTGCATGTTACCAGTGGCTGACTAAAGTAAACACATTATCTCCTGTACTGTGATAAGCCAGGCTATACCTGCCATTACATTGGCTCAGTGAAGGCTATCCTTCTCTTGACCTGTTTTTGTCTGACCATTATGCACATAGAAGATCCCATTTTAAAATGTATGATACAGAACTGAGTTTCATTGTCCCTGTGTGCTGTGATCATAAACAGTTACTTCAACTCTTTCCATACACTGAACTCTTTATACTTTCTGTACTTCTTAAGTTAGCCGAATTTTTATTTTTAATATATCCTCATCATATTTCTTCAGCCTCCTGGCTTTCTTCCATGACAAAAGTATTACACTGCAGGCACCTTGAAGGTGTTTGAGAAACAGAAGTTATTCCTCCTGTTTCAGCATTCTCTATGCATTTAAGTGGCCTTAAAGACAGAAGTTGAAAATCTATAAGCACTTTTCAGCACCACAGATTCTATTAACTTATATGTTAATTTTACCTCCTCTGAGGTTTACAACAGGCGCATAGTAGTGAATGTTTTTCCTCCCTACAGAAAGAAGCAAGATTGATAAAAAGGAAAACAACAACAGTATTATTGTACACTGACTAATACTTGTTGTCAAAGGAAAAGAGAAGAATCCATGCCAGAGGCTCCAGGCTTCCACAGCCATTTCTCACATCCTATGGCGCTTGCTCAAGACACAAACCACCTGTGGCAGTTTGCCCTAAGATAAAAAATCATAAAAAGTTATTCTAGTTATTAGTCACTGCTGTTTACACTCTGCCTCTTCTCTCCTCAAAGGAGACAACTGCACATTAAGGCATCTTAACAGACCATAACATTCCCCTTGCACAACTCATTCCAAGGACTGGCCATGGGATGGACAGGCATAACACGGCTCGCAGATGAAGCAGAGATTGGCAACTTGCTCTGCTCTTGGATGAACTATTCCCATAAACACAGAAAACACTGGATCCCTGAGGACAAGGCAGTGTTTGCACTCACACAGAAACCACCTGAACTTGTATGTCTGAAATCATTTGCCATCCTAGTCTGAACTTTTAGCAGAATATACAGCATTGTTTCTTTAGTTATTATGACAGGCAGGTTTACGTGGAAGATTTTAATGTAAATAACAATAATAAAGCCAACATCTAATTATTAATCTTGCTCAAATTTAAATCTTACTGAAAGGCAGCAGATGATGTCCATCTCAGACACATTTTTTTTCCAATTAAAACCCCCAAACCCTCTTGATACCAGGCAGGCAGAGGTTGCGTTTTAACAGCTCCTACAATTTTCAAGTGTTACTGCTCATTGCAGGGCAATACCATTTTCATGAAGAGGGAGCTGTGTCTTTGCATATCCCTCAGGTTTGCCTTTACTTCCTCCTTAATAAAAGTTGAAAAGATGATAAGCAAGGGCCTCACAGACATAGAGTGAAAATCCTAAATCCTCTAAGCTGACTGAAGGATCTCTTAAGGTGTGTCTGAATCTATACATCACTAATGAAGGTGGGTTGAAAGAGTTCAGGCTGTTCAGCCTGGAGAAGAGAAAGGCTTTGGGGAGGCCTCAGAGCCCCTTCCAGTGCCTAAAGGGGCTCCAGGAGAGCTGGAGAGGGACTTTGGACAAGGGCATGGAGTGCCAGGGCAAGAGGGAATGGCATTAAGCTGAAGGAGGGCAGGTTTAGATGAGATATTAGGGAGAAATTCTTCCCTGTGAAGGTGATGAGGCCCTGGCACAGGCTGCCCAGAGAAGCTGTGGCTGCCCCTGGATCCCTGGAAGTGTCCAACGCCAGATTGAACATTGGGGCTTGGAGCAACCTGGGACAGTGGGAGGTGTCCCTGCCCAGGGTAGAGAAGTGGAACTGGGATGAGCTTTAAGGCTCCTTCCATTTGGATGTTTGCTCCATTTTTGAAGTGTGACTGTCTCTATTCCTTTCAAACAGCTCCAGATAAATTACCAAAGTTTAATATTTCTTCTTTTGTCTTTGCAGAGCAGAGCACAGTAGGATCTGAATGCCTATTTTAAGAGACAATGTGTTCTCACAGTATCTTTCCACCACACACCAGTTAACAATTATGGTTAACTCAATGGTTATACCATTCCATGACTATCTGTCTAAATATTCCTCAGAATGTGAGTTCAAGCAAACGGCGAATTTTTAATGTCAGCAGAACTCAGAGAACTCCGTCTCCCAGGTGAATTTGTCATTTTGAAGCTCAGCAGACCCACCATCCCATCACCCTCCCGGACACTCCACAGCCACGCTATCTGGGGATGCAGGAAGAGGCTCTGCTGGCACTCACAGGACTTGTGGTAATGTACCCTTTATTCCCTCCCTTCCCTCACACTCCCTTCTCCTCTCTGGATCACCAATTTCCCTGCAGCTTATGCAGAGCTGAGCTTCAGGATCATGTTTCAGGATGTAATTAGCCTTACAAAGAGAAAAAAATGAAGGGAAAGTGCTTCGCTCGTTTTATTTTCCATGCATAAGCTACAACTTGCAGTGAAATCATCGCTGTATATGGACAAAAGAAAAACTTTCCATGCTCTAACTTCAACAAAGAGGTTTCCTGCTTATAGATCACAGGCTTTGAGTGCAGGAGGGGATTAAGAAAACATGAATTGAAAAAAGAAAGTTCTAATTTTAATAAATGTTTTTATGTTAAGGCTATGTTTGCCAAAATGTATTACATCTTATTATTTTAAATAAATCTACATTAAAGTCATGCCGCCTGGAAACTAAACTTCTAAATCCATAATCCAGCACAGAATAAAGTACACATTTTTTTGTTTCTTTTGCAAACACTCCACTTCCCTGTTCCTCATGTGTCTGTAAGTACTGGAAAAGGATTTCCAGCTGTGCCTTGTCAGCCTCGGGACCGAAGGCATTGTGCTGCTCCTCATTTGCCCGAGTGAGGTTCCAGTGCTGCGAGCACCAGCAAGAGCTGATTCTCTGCACACAGAACTCAGCCCTGGGTCCCCAGGGGAAGAAGCTATTTCAGACTTAACTAAGGAATCATCTCACATGTTTCAACAATCCCTACTGTTTCTCTGTTTGTTTTAAAGATATCACTGAGATTTTGTTTCATTTGCAACGGGAGACTAAATGACAGCAAGCAGAATCTGCTGTTAGGTTAGATTACAAGGTAAAATGTTTTACATTTTAAATTACTGCTTAAAGCATGGTGTGGAATGGCTTAAACTTCATGTTAACTTTGCAAATATGTATGAAATAATGTGGGCTGTATTTAGCAATACTGAACAGAAATGCTTTTCTAGTTTGCAATACCCGTTGAGCTGCTTTTTGTTCTGTCGGAATGTTTGCCACGCACATCCAACTTAAACTAACGGAAAGTGCAACTGGTCTGCCTGCTGTGGATAAATGTAACTAATTTCTATGTGATGCATTTAACAAAGAGTAAGTGAAAAATCTTGGTAAAGCACTTTAACCCCTGTATGTCAATGAAAAATAATGCTAACGTCTTAGAAATGTGTTTGAATTTAGTCTGAATGCATAAAGATCGATTATTTAATAAATTCTGGTACTCTGGTATTCCTAAAGGGGGTCTCCTTCAAAAATTAACTATTTCCATTAACATAAACAGCAAACTGACAGATACTGAGCTTACTGAAGATAAACATTTTGAAAGCTACAAATTACTGAACACATTACATGGTAAAAGTAAAGGTAATAAAGATGCTTTCTCATACTGTGCCTGACTTAAATATTATGGTAAAATGAAAGAAAGGTGTAGCAATGCAGCCCTGTCGAGAGTATCTGGCGACACAGTTAATAACTTCATTATATTGGCTATGTATAATTACTATGCAATAATTTATTTTAGAAGTCATAAATTGAAAAGGCTGAATTTTCCCCCAATTAAAAGTTGGCTGGCCCTGTAGAAAATACAGCCTCCTGAGAGAGAATCTGAGGATCCCAGTGTGGGCAGGAGAGGCCCAAAGCACCCAAGGCCTTTCACAGTTTGGACCTTAAAATGTGAGGCAGCACTTGTTAAATAAGCCAGGGAAAGGAACTCACAGCACAGTGTTTTGCATGCATAGAACACCATTTGGTTGAAAGTAGCAATATTAAGCTTTCAGTACTGAAGAGTTAAACTGATATCAAAACATTGCATATAAACTCACATATGTGAACAGGATTAGTTTATAAAGACATTGTTTGGGGGTGTGGTGTGTTTTCTATTGTTTTGGTTTTGTTGTTGGCTTTTAAAAAAAATTTTATTTATAAAGTATTTTATGAAACCAAGTTTCACTTTAAAATAATTTCATTCACTACAGAATTTTACTCTTTAAAACATCTTTTGTACTGTTAATGTTATATAATTCACCCTATATTAGTCCTGACTTTTAAAAATAGAGGGAGAATGGAAAACTATTTCATTGATGCCATTATGTGCCTCTGGTCACAGGAAGAAATGGTTAAATGTTAAAAAACCCCCAAGTGTAATGTAGCAGCATTGTAACTGCACAGCCATGGTGTTATTATAGAGTATCCCAGAAAAATGGGACCATAATTAAGATGTCAGAAACTTGACAGAATGAACACACATGTTCAAGCCTTTCCTTTGTACATCCAGTTTGCCCCGAGGGCTCTTGGTGTGTTTCAGTCCAGCTTGTGGAACAGAAGTTTCCTGTGTAATTTTAAAAGCAGTAATTACCACGCAAGTCAGAAACCAAAGGCATTGGGTCATTTGTCCCGAGGCACTCAGCAATGAGCACTTTCTGAGCAAGAAAGGCATTTTCAATGCAGAGGACAAGCTTCTGCATCTATCTGATAAATTAACTAACAGTAATTTCTGTACATAAAAGGCTATAGAGTCCATATAGCATTTTGGAATAACTGATTTCTGCGGGTCAGAAAGTAGATAACTAAAGTTTGGATTTATTTCAGAATGTGCCATTCCAGGAGATGCTGTGAGGATTTGTGTGAGACACTTGCATCTTAAATTCCCTTTATATGGAAATAAAAACATTAACTTCAAATTCTGCAAATTAATATCTAAATTTGCTAAATTTAAAATAGTTGAATACAGAAACTACAGCATTAAAAAGAAGTAAAATGCATTCTCTTGAGGTTCTTTACTACAACTTCCCATTTTAAAACACAAGAATAAAAACCATGAAAATTATGATGTGGAAAGCATGCTATCAATCATGTGCCCTATGCTAAAGAACAGTTAGGCAATTGTACCAATAACTTGACCTGTTCTATAAATCAGAAAATACCAAGATGAACAGGCTTTTAAACAAAATCTAATTCAGGCAAAAACACAGCTCAAGTTCCTGAAATAATACTGTCCAATATTTATAAAACGTAATTATAATAATATTAACTCCAAAGTGAAAGATGGCATATAAAGCCAGGCTGATGAACATTAAGAAAAAGCATTTTCTAATCCTCTCAGAACTTCCTTAGAGAAAAAACCATGCACATGCTCTAAGCCTTGTCTTGGCCACACAGCCCAAGTGCTCCAAGTCTCAAGTCCTTCACTAATTCTCACCCTCCCAAGAACACAAATGTCTCCTGTCTCTGCTGTCTCAGTTAAATAGGCCATGGGAAAAGAGCATTTCCTTTTTGAAAGAATTATGCAACAGAGCTCTGACAAATCATTAATAACCCTGGACATTCAGGGCCTTATTTCCACACTGGTACAGATTATCCTCTGCTGGATATGCTTCCTATGCACACTCTTGAATCCTGACTGCTGTGTTTTGGAATGCCACCTATTGGTGACAATAAATGTAATTTTTCTGTCACACGCATAAGGAAGCTCAAGATAGACAATTATTTTGAATTTCTTAATTAGTAAATGCAGAACACAACCCATTATAGATTGACCTTTTTAGATCCTACACTTAATAAAAAGGTTCACTGAAAAAGCAGATGTGGGATGGCACAAACAGCATAAACTTCCCACAGGTGTCCTCTGCAGAACCAAGCAGACCCTGTTAGAGAAGAGGATGGCCAGAAATGGAAGGAAAAACAACATCTCTTCATTTACAGTGAAAAAATGCCTCACACAGAAATACCAACCCAAAAGCACCTGGGGCAGCACACCACAGATGAATTGGGCATTTTTCTATTACCTTGCCATTCCCACGTTCAGAAGTTACAACACTCTGGAAGAAATACTAGCAATAAAATAACCCCAAAAAACAAAAAGGAAGGCACACCTTACAGAAGTCCCTTGCTGGAAGCAGCAACAATTACTGAACTGCCAATGCCTGCTGGCTCTGCAAATCTAAACCACTCTTCAAATGCAGTCCCAAATACAAACCAGCACCTGTTTGAATGTGACTGTTGAGAATCACTAAAATCAAATGGGTCCCTTTAGCTCTCAGAAGGTAATTTCTTTCCAAGGGGAAGCTTGGTTATATTAACCTACCATGCGTGGGTTCACCTGCCTTGAAAAGTGCTCTGTGTGACTGATGTAGCCCTAAAAGCTCTCCAGGTACCTAATTTCCCTCTTTTTTCCCTTTCCAGGGTACTCTGCAGGACACGCAGCACCATGCAGGCACCATCACTAGTCTGTTATTTCCTGCTTGTCTCGCTGTGCACTGATTTTTGCCCAGCTGAGGCCGGCGCTCCCGGCAGGAGGCAGAGGAGGAGGATGCAGCACAGAGGGCTGGCAAGGAGCCCCTGGGCAGGGCACAGGTCCCCTAGGACCCCCGGGATGGAGCTCTCAGCTCCCGGTGCCACAGGGCTCAGCATTCCCCTCATCAACATCGACGACAGCGTGGTTGGGGTCTTTGACTCCCTTGTGGGGCTGGGGGAACACGAGAGCACATACAGTGTCTTACCAGGTGAGAACAAAGCCCCTCTGCCCCTTGCAGGGGGCTCACTTTTCATTTCAAGCATATAAACTCATTTAGGCTTTCTTCTAGCTCTACTTCCCACACATACCTGCAGCCTTCCACGGTAACTTTGTGGTTATCATATAAGGCTTTTAAATTGAATCCTCCTTTGCAGGTAACAGCAATATTTCCTGCAATTTTTCTGCGTTATTATTATCATCTGAACTAACAAGAAATTTGTTGGGATACTTTCATAACTGCAAATGTGGAACAAGTTTGAAGGCAATTTTTCAGCATTTATTGCTCAATGTATCTCCTACGCCAATTAACATTTCACTGAGGCACCAATGCCAGTAGTAATTAAAATGGATTTGAGTTCTTTTCGTTTTATTTTACAGCCTGTATTTTTGAAAAGCAGTATTCAAACTATGTCTACATGCAAACTTTCAGGAATAATTCTTGATTTCGTAAATAACTTACTAACACATGGTAGTAGTTACACTATAAAAGTTACACTATAAACAAGACCCTTTGACAGAAAACTGAATTAAGAGCGAAAAACCCCCACTCACTGAACGCAAGATCACTCTTACGCTTCATCTATATTGAGAACTCAGATTTAACAGGAGTTCAATAGTATGATTTATATAAAACTTGCTTTTTTTCTGATCTAGAGGTTTTCACATTGCTGTACTAATATGTATTTTATGGTTTATGAAGGAGAGATAGGATAGAGGAATTGATGTCTTAAGAAACAAACAAGCAAAAAACCCATAATTTCATTGATCTTGACTGAAACCTGTCTGGGTGATTGCTCTGGGCCTTTCTAAATCTCCTCCAAGAATACAAGACCAGACAGGGTCTGAGTACTGATAGTTGTCAGCGTGTCTTTGGTCCTTAGTGCAGTAAAGGAAGGGAGAACTCCTGCTCTAGGATGCTCCTGATTTTATGTCTGGCACCACAAATGGGAAATTATGACCCACAAGAGTCTAAAAATCAGTGATCCATTCAAAAAATAATTATTTCTGAATACCACTATCAATACTTTTCAATTTGAAACCACAGTCACTAACCAACTGAAAATTATTAAATGTGGTAATGTTTCAATTGTTTTCATAGAAAGAGGTTTGAAGGTTGAAGAAAAGACAATGGGATGCTGTGAGGAAGCAATAAAAGGTTGTGTCCACTCTATAGCTAATAAAGATATAAACATTTCTGTTCCAGCACTAAGAGATCACACACTAATAAAATCTTCATATGCAATGTGATGAATTCTATGGGGAAAAAAAAAAAAGAATGCCCTGATTACAACTATTCTACACGAAATGATAATAATCTATTTTTATAAGCAAAAACGGAAGACTTTCAGTGTGTCACACAAGAGATATGAACACTGGGTTAAGAGGTCTGAAATAGCCAAACATAATTTAGCCACATTTTCTCCACAATTACTCTTTGTTTTTTTTCAGAAAGGCTGAACCACTTCAAATCAAATATTGTAAAGTGAGTAGCTTGAAGAGGAAAGCAAGCAAAACTCTAGGCTATGGCGTTTCCAGTGTTTATTACAATATTATACATATTACTAACGTCAAACCTTTAATTTAAAAATATTTTTAAAATTAAACAGAGGAAAATACCACGTAAGTAGCATGCACTTCATGTAAGATATTCCAGAGTTTCTGTCAGGACCATCAGTCATGCTGAAATAATGCACAGCTCTTCCCCCTCCCCGCCCTGCTTGTTTCTTTCTATCTGGACTTGCATCCAAAAGCTGAGCTAAAACCACTGAACTCATTTTATTTGGAACTGCATGCTGAATTTACACCATATTTCCGAAGGTTAAAAGTCCTATGCTCATCTGCCAAAGACTGGAACCGCAAGGTATTTTTTTAGTCTAGCTTTTAAAGTTCAAAATTTTTTCAAGTTAATGTCAGATTTGGAAAAAACAGAGCCTATTAAATAATAGAACACTATTATTAATCATGCTTCAGAATAGAAGAAAATACAATCCAAACATTAATTTCCATTCTCTTAGCTACTTGTTTTGCTGTTAGTAGACTAAAAAAAACCCACCCCAATTTACAGATATTTGCAGGATGAAAATGAACAGTTAAATGGAAGTTTAACAGTAACCAGACATATCTCCTTCCTCCAGATAAGAATCATGGGAATATTTAAATTAAATCAAACAGTTGGCCACAACATAAGATAATTGGCAGTTGTCTGTGCATTAGGTAGAGCAGAGTAGGATGTTCCCTGTGGTACCATTTCTAATCTCTCTTGCCCCCCACTTCTCCCTGCCTGTACCACCAAGCTGAAGTGACTCAGGGCTCAGGAACTTGAAGGAGCACCTCAGCACAGCCTTTGTTGTGTCCCACTGGGATTCTGAGAATCCCAGCAGTGCCAAAGAGCAGCTCTGCAATGCACCAAAAGGGTAACCCTTCGAGCACATACTGATCCTGCCTTTTATGCAACTCTCATGCACACAGAAAAAAAGGATAATTTGTTAAAAAAGCCTGCAGAGGCCAAGCCTGATAACTCATATCTTTATGCTTATTCGGACAAGATTTGCACCAACTTCAGCTACAGTATAGTAGCTAAAACAAAAGAAAGAATTTTAGGAAGCACAGAAGAATTTCCTTCTCAGGCCAGATTATGCTCCTCTGGAACAGCTGATGTTTTATTGTTTAACATGAGAAAGTGCTGGATTCTTTTGGTGTTTCTTTTGGAGATTATTTAAAAGAAATATTGTAGCCTATTGGCAAGCACATAAACCCCAAAGTGAGGATCCAGCAAGCAGCTGGACTGCAGATACCTGGGTAGAATGACAAGGGACTCAAAGCCAACTAACACTTGGCCTGGGCTAATTCCTCTCCTCCTCCAGTTGACACGGTTGGTGTTGCTTAGAGCACAATTTTATGCAAATGAAATTATGCAGAGATGTCCCAGACCTTTCAAAAAACAAGATGCAGCTACTCAAAACAGTAATTTCTTGCCTTTTCTATCCTAAGAGCAATTTAAATCAAAGAATTTTAAAAAATATACGGAATATAGAGGATCATCCAAACGGGATGATTCTGATAATTTTTGTTGTAGAAAACAGATTGATATGCAATGGTCTTTAAGTAGAAGGACAAAAGAAGAACCTTTGTTATGAAGCTATGGTAGTCTTACTATTTTGAAAGACTTTGCAAAATGCCTCATTTTGAGACAAATATTAATTCCAGAAGCATTTCAAATCAAATATTTGCAATAGTCTTACAAGGTTATTTAAAGGCTATCCTGAATATTCTTACTAAAGAGGCATGGAGCAGGGTGGAGTATGGGAAAACAAACCCTGCAAATGACCCCTCTAAAAGACCTTTTGTGTACTACAAATGAAAGTCTTTTGGCATGCAAATTCAGGTGTGAGAAGATTTTTCCGCTCTATTAACCTTCATCTGAAGGTGGAAGTCAAACTCAATGGGAAAAGAGGAAAAAACAAAGTAACTTAGAAATGGGTTTTCACCTTGAAACACTTCAGCAATGAATTCTTAAGTTGAGTAGAAAGAGGAAAAGGAAGGTGTGGAAGGAGTTCAGATAGTCAACAAGATTTTGGAGGTACACTCAAAAATAGGAATATTTGCATGGGATGAAGAATCTCAACCTTGGCTTTCCTTCTCACAAAACAGGAAAAAAACCCCAAAAACCAAACAAAAAAACCCAACCAACCAACCAACACCCCCCAGAAAACCCAGAAAAAAGCATCATGCTAATATGCAATGTTTACACTGGAGTTTGGGTGAGAACTGCCCAGGGAAACTTCTGCTGAGGAAAACTCCAGCACTGGAAGGAAGGGGAGACTTGGATTAGTTTCCTTCCCATGTCTCTGTGCTCTCCAAATCACTTGCCTACTGAATAGTTGACTACAGCTTAAAAAATTACATTTCTTTTTGAAAATTTCAACTGGTACCCTGGGGAGATCTCAATCTTTTGCAGATACGTGTCCAGAAGCTTGAGAGACAGAGTGTTTATTAGCACAAGTTGTTCTAGATTGCTTCTTTTCTAGCAAAGAGGTTTTTTTCTTCAGATAAAACAAGTTACAGGGAAGTGGAGATTTTTGCCATCTCATCAGTCATCCGAGAACGTACTTTACTTCCACCAAGCCTATGAGCAGTCACTATAAACTGAATATTGTTCCTCCTCCCTATGGAACCCTCCCAGTTCCATAGGGCCTTAATAAAAATTTCTCATTTAATGTGTAAGATATTAGAAAAGATCTCTAGTGCACAAAAGAGGAATAGAAGAAGGTCTGGAAAAATATTCAGGTTTTGCATGACTGGAGATTACTAATAAGCTGAAGAAAATACAGTTATGAAAAGTAAGGAATAATACAATCCTTAGAATAGGGTGTATTTTACATATTTTCAAAATGAGATCAAAATAGCAGTGCTTCTTTCCAAAGTTTTAAATGAACACTGTTGGTTTTCTTTGAGTTTCAGCTGTTTAACTCCAATTTCCTATTTTCTGTTCCTAGGAAAGAAGGGGCAGTGCACAGCTAACGGGATGATCATGTTTGATAAAGCCGTGTGGTCTCCCAAGCCCTGCGTCACCTGTCTCTGCTCCAAGGGAGAGGTGATCTGTGACACAGCCATGTGCCACCCTCTGAAATGTCCCCACACCATCATTCCTGCAGGAGAATGCTGCCCAGTGTGTTCTGAGACCGGTATGGGACACCACAGATTTACTGGTTTGAAACTGCCTCGTTTAAAGCCTAACAAACACTGCATTTAATGTTCCCAAGAGCTGCAAGGTACAATTATCCTGAATTCCAAGATAAAAGCAGCTCTTCAGAGCTTCTACTCAAGTTGACCTCAGTTTCTCAGAGTACTTCGTTAGATAAGTTTGATATAACATTTAAAGTAAAGATTATGCTAAGCATGCAATAGTAACGGCAATTATATTTTCTTTTGTTATTTTCCCCTTTCTGCTTCCCTCCTACCTCTACAAAATTTAGTAAATGTGTGAAGAAATAACATCTATTTATATTTTCTATCTCACTTCCATTTACAAAGGATCAGTCAATAACTACTGGCCATTATAAATGTATTAGACATACAGAGTGCAAAAACATGCAGCTATTTGATGTAAATCAGGAAAGTCAACTCATAAGAGAAGCAACAGAACTACAATCTTGCTTTTGCACAATAATAATCATCATATAATAAAATCATTACCTTTAAAAACAAAAGGAACGGAGGAGATAAATATGAGATGTGATTTCCTTTGTTTCCTTCCCACACTCCCAGTCTCTTATACCTGCTAAGTACTGAACTCAATCTCCTCTTACTGTAAAAAATATTTTTCCTTGTGTGTATTGAATGTGACACTCTGAGATGAGACATCATAGGAATTAGCTGTAGAATTGTAAAAGTCATGTTGACTGAAACGTTTAAAACGCCTTTTATTACAATTGTCCTATTATGGAAGTAGAAACTGCATTTTGGTAATGGAGTTAATGCATTTCCCTGGTGAGATCTCCACCTGCAGACAACTCCTCCCCTGACAGTCCCTTCTGGAGGAGAACAAGTCTTGACCTTTGTGAATTTTTTCCAAATTACCTCCCACTCCCAGACACATTCTTTTTCCTCTTTAGACACTTCCATCAACACAAAAACCATAATTAATAAGTCAAAAAGGAAGATAATGAAAGCTATATTAATTTTTCCACCTTTTTTCTGGAGTTGTCATGAATCATAGCTCTGTACAAACTGCTCTGTACGGATGGCTCAACCATTTCTCAGTAAAGTATGTCCCTTTTGTCAAGCACTAATCTAAGACCATATTTGTATTCCTTCAAACCATATTCCAGGAGGAATATTATTCTATAGCCATAATATTTTTAATATGTGTGGGAAACAGTGCTTGCTAATGTTTTAGTTTCTTATCAGACTCTTTTGTGTTGTTTTGTTTTGGATTTTTTTCTCACTGCCTCTGCTTAGCCTCCCCTTTGGACTCCAGTATAATTTCACTGGATGACATCAGTGAGTTGTCTGGCGATTCCCCAGAACCCAAGGACCTCGACAACACCAACGTTCTGCCATCAGTACGAACTCAAATGGAAAAGGATGAGCAGCTTCAAACAGAAGTGATAGAGATTAGAGACAAAGAGGGTCACAAAAGAGGGGGAAAGAAAAGAAAAAGGAAAGGCAAAAAGAATCGCCAGAGGCACAAAGGACATCGGAGAGAGAAGCTGCCTGCCCCGAGAACAGGAGCTGCAGAAAGAGATGTGCAGTATGAAAGTGATGAAGATGATGATGACGATGCTTTCAGAATTCCATCTCATTTCCCAATTCCTGTTCCACCCATAGAAGCTCCTCCTTTGCCATCGGGATGTTCCACCTCAGACACCACAGTAAGCTGCATTAATGCCAAACTTACCCAAATACCACCCATCTCAGATCCAGACCTAACAAGTTTAGACCTTTCAGGTAATTCATGGATCTCCTTTGCATGACTTTGGTGATATTATCCACCCTCAAATGCAGTCAGCAGCACTGTTAATGCTTTGTCATTCCTTATCATACAAATGTATTTGAATCAATTTTACAGCTAAGCCTCTAAAACAATAAATTAAAAACATTAGATTTGCACAATAAGGTGAATATAACTACATGCAATTATTGTCCACGATGCAACTATTCTTGTGACATATTTTCTATGTGCAATATTACACACCTCAGGTGCGGACTGGATTTCATAACTCAAACTTTTTTCTTTGCTTCTGTCCTAGGAAATAGCATCGCTGCTATCTCAGATGAAGCATTCAATGGGATACCTAACTTGGAATGGATTGATCTGAGTAAAAATAACATTACCTCTCCTGGCATAGGTCCCAAAGCATTCAAAGTAAGAAAGCCTAACTCTTCTGCTACCCTCTCAATACTTACTGCTTAAAGGAATATTTTTGCTTTTCAATTTATGGATCTAAACCATTTTGCACCTTGTATAAGTAATCATTGTATAATTACAGTACAGGCAAACCTGGCTACATCAAGAAATCTCTCACCATAATCAAGAATTAAAATTAAGACCTGATAATTTTTCATATCAATTTTTAAGCTGCTAAGCAGAAAAATCCTCAGTTCCTGAAACAGTTGCTGTCCTTCTGCCTGAGTAAATTTGCTGACCTACAGAAAATCATCAATTGGCTCACCAATGAAGAAGATAAGCACAATTTCTAACTGTATGTACTTTGAACCCCTAAACACTGCATAATGTAGTGAGGCAGAACCTCCATGACTCTCAGAGAGCAGCAGGAATACAAACAGTGATCCTGGGGAGCTGCAGCAGGGCTTTGTGGAAGCTCTTCCAGTTACACATGACATTAACTGGGACTTTTGTTAATATTTAGCAGAAATAAACCAATTATTCAGACTGATAGGAAAAAAACATTACTACTTATTCAGAACACTGGATACTACTGCACTGCTGCTGAAAAACCTCAAAAAGAGTGTGTTTAAGAAAATCTTAACTATGATTACACTGTATGCTTAACTGCATATTTTGCACCTTGATAATCTAAGTTCTCTTCTTCGTCCCTATGATCAAGATCCTGAAAAAGCTGAAACGTTTGTATTTGGATGGAAATATGCTGGTACACATTCCCTCTGAATTGCCACCAACTTTGGAAGAAATAAAAATAAATGACAACCAGCTTCATGCCATTGATGAAGATGGCTTAAAAGGTATTTTAAAAACTAATGTCAATAATATGAAAAATTTAAAATAAATTTGAAAAGCAGAATGTTCAACCAAATGCTCCTGGTTTGATGTAGTCAGAAAAATAATTGATACCTTTAAATGCCCTGTTTTCAAATGGCAACAAAAGCTGAAAGATTTGCATGACAAAGTATCTGAAAATTACATTTTCCCTTCTTATGCAATTGCTCCTCTCCCAAAGCAGTTTATATTTAAGGTTAAGAGGTGTATTTGAAGCATGTTGAAGACACCTACTATCCTGACCTGTCATCTGATAGCTTTATGTGTGGTGAAACTATATTATTTTTCCATTGCATGGAAGTGAACAGAATTTGATGTGCATGAAAAATAAGGGAGAATATAACTGGAGTCAACCATGATCATTTTAAGACAAGTTAAACACAGGATGAAAGAAAAAAACAAAAGAAACAAGAAAGTGTATCATCCATGTCAGAATTGGATGGACTTGTTTTTTATCCCTTTCCTCTCCTGCCAAAAGGGTCCAATCTAAACTGGATCAGCTGCTGCCCTTTCCATTTGGACAGGGGAAGGAAACTGTAAATAAAGCTGTGGTCAATCTCTAAAGCTCTACAAACTTATAAACAATATAATTCCATGATTATGAGATAATAAAATCAGTTCGCTTTATTTTTTTCATTGCTGTGAACTGCTCTGGGTAGTATTTAAGATTGTTAAATTATGAACATGTATTTCAACATGACATAAGATGGCATTAATTAACTGAAGTGAAACTTTTTTCCCCTAGATTTAAAGAACTTGGTCACCCTGGAATTAGAAGGAAATAAACTTAGTGAAGCGAATGTCAGTCCTTTGGCCTTTTATCCTTTGAAAAGTCTTTCTTATTTGCGACTGGGAAGAAATAAATTTAGAATTATCCCACAAGGTCTTCCTGCCACTCTTGAGGTAAAAAGAAAACAAAATAACCAAAACAGAAACCACCACCACAAAACACCCTAAAAGATACAATTCCTTCTATTTCACCTTTCAAAGCAATCTCTATTCTCACAAATGAGAAAACAAAACAATTGCTTTGAAAAATGGTGTTTCTGAAGGTCCCACTCCAGCTACAAACTGCCTCTGGCTCAGATTCAGAATTAACCAGATAATACAGAGGACAGGTAATTGCTCCATTTTGAATTTGCAATGGGGAAACCCATCCATTCTGATCTCACACATTTTCTTCCCAAATGCACTTACAGGAGTTATATCTTGAAAATAATCAAATTGAAGAAGTCTCAGAAATTTGCTTTAACCATACGAGAAATATCAACATCATTGGGCTAAAGCATAACAAATTAGAAGAGCACAGGATAGCACCTTTGGCTTGGATAAACCAAGAGTAAGTACAAGACTTTTAAAATACATTTATTTTATTTTTCTCTGTTATTAGTGAGTCAGATAATGAAATATTTGCACTTCATTACTTTTAACTTAAGAGTTGTAATTATAATTTGATTTGTTTTCCTCTGTCAATTTTTCTTAATTTCCTTTGCCTGATTGTATAATCTAGAAAATACTCAGTCAGCTGTCAAATAGAAAGACCCTTTACCTCAAATCTGTACCATATTAACATAGAAGTCAATATTTTTTCTGACCACCCATTCAAAAATGAACATTAATTATAAACAATACTACATACAATAACATGGTAATTTAGTATTGATACATAATATCTCCCAGGTAATTTAAGAATAATTTAATACTATCCTGGCCCTATTTATCTTTGGATTAAAATTTATTAAAATAACTAAGATGAATTATTAAAATAAATAAGATGAAGGGAAGGCTGTGCAGCTGCATTGTGTAAGAGCAGAATATAACCAGAGCAAGCAATGAGAATGTAAGGAGCAAAAGATGACAATGCTTTTGATTTTCCTGCTACAAATTTGCCAAGCTGAGCAGTGTACCTGGCCATCACTGGCAGCTGCAACTCTATCCCTCGATTCCCAAATTTGTAAATTCCTTGATCTGAAAATAACCACAGTCTAACTACTGACAGCATCTCTCATCCCTGGAAGCGAAGCACATGGGAATGATTAATTCACACAACAATTCCATTTTAAATGGGCTTTAGAACAAAGCTTAAAACTCCCTGTTAATGGGATAATGACTGAACTCCCAAGGTTATTTCAGTTCTTCAGTGTAATTCATTATTGCAGCTGTCACAAATTAGTCCCTTGGGATTCCCCTGTTTAGCTCTCCCCTCCCATTACTGAACATCTCTTCCCATCAACAAAATCGTTGTGCTTGAATGGTAATTCATTACTTCAGTTCTTTCTATTCCCAGAGTAATTATGCATGAGCATGTTCCATAAAATGCATTCTGCTCCACTAACAGAAACAAATTTCCCTTGGAAATGTCATTCCCTTGTAGCAGAGCCTTGTACAGAACATGGCATTGCCAGGGCAGGAGCTCAGAGGGGTTTCAGACTTTTTTTTTCTTTTCTCCTTTAATGCAGGAACTTGGAGTCAATCGATCTCTCTTACAATAAGTTATATCATGTCCCCTCCTACCTGCCAAAATCTTTACTCCATCTGGTACTTATAGGAAATCAGATTGAAAGGATTCCAGGCTATGTGTTTGGTCACATGAGACCAGGGCTGGAGTATCTCTACCTGTCCTTTAACAAACTCACTGACGATGGCATCGACCCTGTGTCATTTTTTGGAGCTTACCACTCCCTGAGGGAGCTCTTTCTCGATCACAATGAATTAAAGGCTGTACCCTTTGGGATTGATGAAATGAGAAAACTACGTTTTCTAAGACTGAACAATAATAAAATAAGGTAATTTCCAAGCTCTTTGTTACATTAATGATATAAAAATAAGTGTCATAAGACATGCTTTGGTTTAGCAAGTCATTACTTTCTAGTAAATATTCTTTCAAAAAATTCTGAAGAAGCTGAATCCTGAGTTTTCTTCTGCAGCATTTCTTAATAGGATAAAAGTGAGATTTCACCCTCCCTTACAGTTACTGAAAATGCTCACAGAGATGGGGTGCACCAGTTCTCTCCAAGAAATTCACCTGTGACAGTGCTTGGGCCACATTCCCTGGGGCAGCTACAGTCTGACTGGCACAGCCATCACCAGCTTTCTCTACTCTCAAAACATTAGATTGGGCTCAAAACAGAGCCCAAAGTGATAACAAAGTCATGGGAAGAGTCAGCATCTGGAGTCACCTGGTGAGACGTTTCAGCCAGCCCCAGCTGTGGAGCCAGGGTGGGGTGCAATCCAGGCCTTCTGTGCTGTTTGCAAAGCAAAGGAAGGACAAAGAGAGGATCTTCCCTGTGTCAGACAAAGTTTTCATTCAGCAACACATGGCAACACTTTCCTCAGGAAAAATAAGCGTATGACATAAATGAGAAAGCAATGCAAGGAGAGGATGTTAAAGTCCTCAATAAATATGTAATTGAGAAAACTCAATGTCCTGATAAAATGAACATTTTCAGATATCTAAATAGACAGCAACTCTAAAACAAATGATGAAGTTAAGAGTTATCTTGAATAATTATAACATAATTCCTCCTCTTGTCACAGGACTGTGCCCCCTGAACGCATCTGCAGGGCTCAGAGCAACCATGAGGATGAGCATGAGCACAGTGAGGAGGAGAATGAAGATTCCCATTTGGAACATGTTCACCTGGAAAACAACTACATCAACACAAGACAGCTCTCCCCACATTCCTTTCCATGCATAAGATCCTATTGCAGTGTTGTTCTTAAACCACAGAAGACCAAATAAAGCCCCAAATTATCATTGCATCCCCCATCTCTCAAAATGCAGCTTTATTTATTCTCTGCTACTCACTGGTCTGCTTATTTCTGATATAAACCCTTCCTACTACTATAAATATGATACTGTATATTATATACTGAAGTAAGGTACCAGTGTATTTCTTCATATCGTTTCATTATGAAAACATTAAATGTAAAAATTGAAGCTTATGATTGTCACCAATTTTTATTTCTATTAACACTATTCCACTTAACAGATCAAACTGTGCCCCCAGGTATGCCCTCTACAAAAGCAGATTTTAGGATGTAAGAATACAACTAAACCCTCAGCTTGGTCCTGACTTATTTGATTAATTGAATTTAAAACTTTTTAAACGGTACCACCAGCTGTAAAAATTGTACATAAAAGCTAAAAGCTCTTGAGCTGTGAACATTATAGCAATGCAGGAATTAAATTTCTTAAAACACACACTGTATTTTAAAATTTCAGTTGGTAGTGAACTTACAAGAAAAATGTTAAACTGTTTATTTTTGATGACACTAAAAACTTCCTGTATTCAAACACAGATTCTGATGAGTTTGAGGAATGAGCAATGAGGAATTTCTATCTGGATGCCTTTTTTTTTAAAGTGTGTTTTAGTTTTTAAAAATTATTTTTAAACTCACAGTAACAGGTTCTATTCATTTGTATCATAGTTTGTGAGATTTTTATACTCTACAGGATCTGTAGTCTTACAATAAATTAAAGCAAAACACCATATATCATTGCAAGTATTTTCATTCAAATAGAATTCTTCTCTTATCAAACATTCAGACTCATAAGACCCACGAGAAATTCTCCACTGGATTTGAAGGGGATAACACCACTAAAACACACATGAATACAGACTTACTGTGACTACTAACATATTTTTTCTCCAAGATGTGCTTTTTCACCATTAAGATATCATAAAAGTAAATTTTATGCAAGTAATTTGTCTAAGATTATTCCTTTGGGGATTCAATACAATGAGTATCAAGCTTGCCTGACGTTACTCTGTTTAAGTTGTTCCTATGAGAAGCCCTCAGTAATGGAAAATGACCTAAAGTTAAGTGCCAATGTAATGCCCCAGTAGTGACAGAGACTGAAGGAAAAATGTTTTGGAATTGGAACACAACAGGAGCAGATGCAGAAGACCAAGGAGGAGAAAGAAGCCAAGGAATGAAGGGGATGCAACAACCTGGTGCTTATTCAGAAATACATGGGCAATTAAACCTGCACAACATTTCCAAATGTCAGATGGAGACAGCTTAAATCCACTCTTCAAATATCAACTGCTTTGGAAGTGGAATGAGTTTTCTTGTAAAAACTCTCATCACTTTTAAGCAGTGAGCTTGAAAGGATTTTATAAACAGAGTAAATGGGATTGTCACCATTTTACAGCTTGTGACTCTAAGACATAGTGAAGTGACCTGAGCATTCTTGGTCAAAAAAGCCATGAGAACAAGTTCAGAATCTTTGGCCACCAGGTAAAAATATGCAAGGATCGCTCAACACAAACCCACTATAGTTAGTTTATTCTCTAAAATATATTTGAGCAAATAATGAATTATTGCAGGCTTACGCTGGAAATGAATACACTTCAAGAAGGCCATTGGATTGAGAATGGAATAGTAGCTCTGCTGAAGTGTTTTCAGACTCTGAAGTCTTATGAAATAGTATATCTAAATATAAATACTGGGAGACCCTTCATGGCAAGTCCCTGATGAGAACTGCTTTGAGGGAGATCCTGTTAAGCCAATCCAGGAACACTTCTGCCAGGTAATTGGATTTGGGAGGTGCATAGCAGCATTCTCATTTCTCCTGTTCTCCAAACAGATGGAGCTGACTTGTATTCACAGATAAATTCAAGAGAGAATCAGCTGCAAGTTGTTAAGACTGCAGAGATGTACCATCAGAATTTTGTAAACATTTCAGAGAGGAAATTACTTACAGTACAGCAAAAACCTGAATATGATGTTTTCAGTAATGCAGCCAGAGACAAATATAGGTAAATGGATCTGAATACAAGATGTGAATGTTGAAACTACAAGAGGGAAAGATATTTTACAGTCAGTAAGAGACCAGAATAGGAGAGATTAGGATTCAATAGCCATAGCAATTCTAGAACAACAATGCTTTGTGGCATAAGAGGAATTTTGGGGGCTTAGACTCTGTTAGATATCTATGTTCTGACTTGCATTGTTGGCTCATGTATCCCACATCAGAATTTTGACAAGACTTGCTAAATCCCATTATAAATTGAAACATAGCAGAAGACATCCTGTGGTTATCACCATACAGAGGAGGATCTTTCCACTGCTTAAACGATGACAGAACGTTGAGGATCTGCCTGAGCTGTTTTGTGCACAGATTGCAAAGGTATCCAACAAAATAAGGTTGTTTCCATGGAAGCTTGGGTAGCTTTCTGAATTTGAAGGAACAATTTGAGGCAATGTTTTCTCTAAGCAAGGTAAAAGATCTTAGGAAAAAACCCCAACAAAAACAACAAAAGTCTCAGAAAAAAAAAAAGGCATCAAAGGCTTCCCAAAATGATATTTTCATTTTTAATGTCCGTGTGTTGAGGCTGTTAGAACCTCAGAGACCCCAAAAATGCTGAGTTCACATATATACGTGTCTCCATTTTCCATTTCAATTTAATAAAGAACAGAGATCCCTCCATGACAAAGCTACAAATCACCCAATTTTGCCACAAAAAGGAGTTGCTTTGTGACCACTTGCTTTCTATTTGCCCATGACAAAGTGAATTTGTCAGTTAATTCACTAGTACAGTAACATTATAGAAGAGTGACTAATGTAATTTCTGAATTTCAATTCTCAAACATGCATCATGCTTGCACTTACAAAAACCATTTAGAACTCTGAAAGAAAATAACTATCAGAACTAGGAAGCATAATTTTAATATTTCTCTACCACAAATCTGTGCTTTTACTGAAAGAAATCAATGAACTTTTAAGATCTCTCAAGTCACAGCTCTATAAACAGTTGCATCACAGCAAAAAGATAAACAGTTTATAATTTCTGTTGTGTGATAATACCAGCATTAACTGGTTAAAACTCTCCTGAGAAAACATTTTCTAATTTAAGTGCTATGTTTATGTTCCAATGTATACAATTTTCAGACAAATCTACAGACAGTAAAATAGTAGAATTACAAGTAAGTACTACCAAAATAATTTTACACAATAACTCTGATAGCTTTCTGTACGAAGCAGTTTGCAGAAAACAAGTCTGCAGACTGTGGGTTTGTAGACCAATACAACATCTGGTGTTCTGGAAGCTTCCTTAGGAAGCTTCAAAATCTCTGCTCAGTTGGAAGTGTAAACTTAGGGACCTGCTTTGGATTTACAGCCTCAACCAATGTCAAAACAACAAAGAACTTGCAGTACCAACATGTGTTAAAATTTCTACACCACCTCTCCTCGCTGAAGTCATGGATCTGGTTTTGGAAGACCAAACTTGAGGTCAAATCACTGCTCTAAGGGGGTCAGAACTACACCATGACCACCTTGTAGAACATCCCAACCACAGAGGTGAAGCCAACGCTTTGGAAACAGTGAATGCTTTTAAAGAGATTTCCTTTAAAGCTGGTTTTGGTTGCGGGAAGCATTGAAAGGTTTAGTGAACTGTGTAATCTACTCTCATTTAGAGGAAGCCCTGCATAACAGTCTTACTGTCTTCTAGTAAAGTGAAAAAGGTATAAACAACCATGCAAAAAGACTTATAATAATATGTTGGACTTCCTCAGCAGACACATTTCTGTTTCCTAATGAACAAAAGAGATGCCTGCTTTTATTGCATATTTAGTAACATGACCCTTCCCTTATAGTTAGTTAGTTAGACCCTTCCCTTATAGTTGAATCACAAACTCTATTTCAAGGCTTTAATTTTACTTCTCTTGGCACACTATAGACCATTTTACATGGGGGAAAAAAAAAGCAGACATGAAATAAGAGCTCTGATTTAAAGATGTCAACAACTTCTGTTCAGTCTCAAGGCCCCAAAGTATTGTGGAAAAATGTTAAAACACTTTTTCCATCTAAAAGTAGCGAAGACGTCACTTAAAAACCTCTAAAATGTATTAAACAGATCTCCTTTTCCACATTAAGAAACAATCATATGATCAAAATGATTCTAGCTTTTTATTCTCCTAATATAATAACATACTACTCATAAGTTTTATACCAATTCAGGTACCAAGCAGCTACACTCAAATGCCTGTGAGCATAACTTTAGCAATTTTGTTACAACTGCTATAATGAAATTCAATGGAAATATAGTGTTTAATGTTCCAAATAACCAGGTTACGAAGTCTCATTACAGATGTAATGTTCCTTGCTAACAGACACCCTGTTCTACATTAAAATTCCATTAGGAGAGACCCATAAAGACTTAGCATTTTTTTTTCCTTTTCAGTTTAAGAAGTGAAGAGAGAACATCAAGCAGAACTCTTCATAAAAAACTTCCATTCAACATGATGCAAGAGTTATTAGGTCACTAAATTACCTTTGAGAACACATTCTGCACCCCTGAAATAACTTACATAGTCAAGTACTGCATAGAATATTTTCATCACATCAGAAACCAATTAACAACAAATTATCATCCTTTTTATGATAGTGAAATACTCCAGTTAGTAAAGTAAAAGTAAAGCAACAGATTCATTACCTCTTTGGTGTTAACTTTTTCACTGTGCTTATCTCAACTGGACAGTGTTTGATCAGTCTCAAAGGGATCACAGAATCACAAGATATTTGGAGCTGGAAGGGACCCACAAGGATCATCCAGTCCAACCCCTGGCCCTGCACAGACACCCCAACAATCCCACCCCAGGCATCCTGGGAGCATTGTCCAAACCCTCCTGGAGCTCTGGCAGCCTCAGGCTGTGCCCATTCCCTGGGGAGCCTGGGCAGTGCCCAGCATCCTCTGGGGGAAGAACATTTCCCTGACATAGCTCCAGCCATTCCCTTGGGAATGGCAGAAAAAAGCCAAACTATCTCAGGAAGAATCTCGAAACTAAATGAAACGTGTCTCAAAAACACAGCTTTACTTTGCTTCAATGAAAGTGAAAGCAAAGGAAGCCCAGAAAGAGCAATGCCCTTTCTCTGTGGAACAGTTTGTGGTCACTGTCAAAGTGGGGGACTGGGCTAGCTGGGCTCTGCCCTGGTCCAGGACAGTTCTGCTGATGCACTTCCTGCAGAGCCCCACCTCATCCTTCCTCATCCTGCCTAATTGCTGCTGGCCAGAATCTTACACATTTCCATAAGTACTCACTGATTTATCAGCCTGTGAACAGTTCATAAAGTTTCCCAACACACAATCTGGTCATTGCTCTGGAGTTTCTTGGAGCAGCACATGACTGCCTCTGCTCTGCAGTCACGTCTGGTAAAAATTCCCACCAGTGGAGTGTCCCAGGGTAATACAGGACACAAAAGGGAATCTCAGGTGAACAGAGAGGTGGGCTGGAGGCTGAGGGCAACTTCACTTTATGCCATGGCCCAGTAGCTGAACATTGCTCACACAAACTCACACAAACCATTCCATTTCAGTCCCTCACTAAAACCAGCAGCAGAGTTTGATCTCTATTTCCTACAGCTCTATCCTTCATTGATGCCTCTATGTGGGAATCCAGGGGGCTACCCCCAAAACTCAGCTGTCCTGGTGACTAAAATTAGTAATTTCTACTTAATTTCACTTGGGAGCTCTATGGGTAATAAGGTTTGGGGCATTGACTTCAAAGCTCCGTATTCAGAAACTGCAATTTTTCCAGCTTGTGCACTACAACCAATTGGAAGACCATATTAATGTCAAGAAAAAAGAACAATGTCTCTTCCCCAGATGGCAGCTTCATTCATAAACATTTCTTTCTTTTCTACAAGAGCATAAAAATGCACAAAACTATGCTGGTTATTAGGAGCAAGGCAGTTGTGGGAAATACCTGAATATTGCTTATTTATTATAAGGTCCAACAACTCTTAGGCTGGCCTCAAAACATCACCTGGTGTTTGGGAGGTACAAAGGCTGTGCTATTCACTTTTCCCATTAAGGCCAGCAATGTTTCTGATCTGGACTTCATGACCATTCTTATAGCTTTGGCAGCCACAATGGACACAAACATTCTCTGTAGTCTCTACAAGTGAACAAATAGTCAAGAGCTGACTGAATTTCCCCCAAAAATATTCTTCCAGTCTGCTTGAGCCATCCTGGCTCCGTTCATTAAGTAGCCTTTTTCCCCCAAGGATTTAAGGATTAAAGTAAATTAAAGCATTCAGAGTTGGTTTATTTAAAAGGTTCATCTTAAAAAACATTTACCTTGTAATTTCTTCTTTAATAGTCTGTTATGTAAGGAACTTCCTACAGCCACTGAGTAAACAACTTCTGTAGTTTGGTAGAATTTCCATTTCTTTGGTGTTTAATTCTTTGTACAGGATGCAGATTTCCACACAGTTACTGAATGCAAACTTCAGATTCATTGCTTCTTTTTTAGGCTGTTATTTATATTAATATATCTCTGATAAAGTGAGTTATTCAGACTAGCTCATAACATACTCTTTCCTACAAAGTACTTTGAAGTGGTTCTGTTAATTCAGTGAAAAGAATTTCATTCTAAGAGTGCGCTATTATATCACAGAAATCCGTAGGTTTTCCATGCAATATTACTAAAACAAATCTATGCTTCTGTGTGAGAACTTTTCATATGATAGAAATGCATAAAAGCTGACTTATTTTTTCCACAGGACAGATATTTTTCTCAAAGGAATAATACTGAACACAGCTGTGGAAATATTAGATCTCCAACAACACTATCAACAAAGACAAGAATCTTCTAAGTGGGTTATGTAATGGTATTTTTAAAGGATTAAAATTAGGAAAAAGGATTAAAATGTACTTATTTTTTTCACAGCAATTTCTCCAAGCCCCTGAAAGTTGGCTATGCCATTACCTTTCATCCTCTGGGCTCATACATTCTGTTCCTTAAAAACTGACAGGGAATGACAGCCCTCGGGAACATCTCAAGGCTCTCATCCCTTTTTAACTGTTCTCTATAAACATCTATGGCTTCCCTCTAATGCAGGATGGATCTGGACTTACTCAGCAAAGGTTCACTACCAGTCTTCCAAGGAAAGCTCTTTCTCCCTTTTTTTCCAGCTCAGTTTGGCTCTCATTACAAAGAGCTCAGGAAACACAACTTTTCCTCTTTCAATTAGTTCAATTACTTTTTGGGTCTATATGAAACATTAAAATCCACTTCACTTTCTTGCACATTTCCACAGCTGAACTATAAATGTTTAATGAGGTATTTCCTTCTGTATTGAACCTGCCACCCACTGATTTCTTTAGTGTTGGTCTAGTTTTAGCATTGGAAACATCAGAATTATTACTCTCTTGACAACATCGGGGTTCAAATTAATCTGCATTGCCTGTATTCTGTATTTATTTTGAAGGCTATTTTGAGAACGTCTGGTAAAACCCTAAATGACAGAAACAGTGATTGATTCTCCATTTCAGCTGAATTAAATTTCTTTCCAATCTGAGCAAAGAACCTCCTCTGGTTTTATATGAGGAGATGTGTGTCTTATACATTAATTGGAAAACATAGAAATTCTAATAACCATGAAACAAAAGTATAGTCAAAGTATGAATCAAATGCTGAAAAATGTCTATGGCAGGGGGGTGGAACAGGATGATCTATAAGAAACCATTCTATGATTCTATGAAATTAAGATATAATTTGTTTGTTTAACAAAATAACAATTATTCATTGGTAAGCCACTTTCTAAAGTCAAGGCTCCTTTGTTCTGCTGCCACCAAGCCAAATGGAAATTACCCTTTGTAAAACACAAGTGTTCAAGAAGAAAATAATACCCTCTACTTTTCAAACTGTTCTACAAAAGAGATCGCCTTTTCCATACCACAAGTTAATATGCAATTATGACATATGTTCTCTTTAAATTTACATAAATATTTCCACTGAGTGGTAAAAGCAGCTTCTGTCATCCAGTGGATTTCTATCTCTGACAAAAAGCAGTGCAAACCCATCCATAGTACCAAGCTTCTTAACAAATACACTCCTGTATTTCCAAACAAGTACCTTTAGAAACAGTCTATTAGGACATCTGTCTGACACTCTTCCCTGCTACTTTGTATGTGGTCTTTTAGCTTAATTTAGAAGTTTCTACCTGCCTATTTCTTTGATTTTTTCATTAGAAAGAAAGATAGTGATAAGACTTACTAGTGATTTTCTCCTACAGGAGAAATGGAAAAAAATGAATGCTAAAAATCAACAAAACACTTTATAGTATAAAAGTAATTAAAGCAAATTTAATTGCCTTTTTAAAAATGCCCACTTGAACATAATATAGATTACACAGTACCTACAATTTAATAGTAGCATAATTATGAGAAAGTAATACTAAAATGGTAGCAGCAATTGTTAACTAAAAGTAAATCAGACTTTTTCAGAAGGCTCCCAATTTCTTGGGAGTATTTAGAGCTGGACCAACCCTGCATGACAGATTTACTTCTTTTGTGCTGATGAGAAACAAATGAGACCCTCCCAGAAAATTCCCACGGATAAAAACATCTGAACACAGGCTGAGTTAATTAATATGATCGGGAAATCACTTCTTGAATATCCTCCTTTTTATTAGTAATGATGCTAATGATTAGTAATGAAAGAAATGCTTTCATTTCTACTATTCCAAAGTAAAAAACTGTGTTTCAAAACTTGCAAACAAATTGAGTTTGGAGACCTTCCTAGAGGTCTTGCTACTTTTTCCATCTACAAAACAGATGTGCTTAAAGTACATGCAAACTTTTACAGACCCAGATTCTTCATTAGACAAAGAAGTGCAAATTGTAGTTAATTACTATATTAGGAATGTGATATTCACTGCTTCCACTTCTAATAGGCTATCACAAACTGAGTCACAGTCATCTTTTGGGCCTTTGAATTTCTAATTAATAAAAATCACTTCTGTTGATAAGTAAAGTTAGGAAAAATTAATACCAAATAAAATGAAATTATCTTTTCCTTCTTACATACTATATATATTTTTTTTGCTTTTTTCTGGTCTAGATGGCCACATTTCTTTTTTCCTAAAACTAACAACTCACTGGAAGCTGATGACAGTCACCACTTTAAGCATTGCCTTTATGTTCTGAACAGTAGGAATCTACCCAAAGGCTGTCTAACAACACACATTCATCCACATTCTATATTATTCATACTCTTTGTTAAAACAAAGGGGGAAATGGGGGAAATTCAGCATTTGCAGGTAATCAAGGTTTAGGGTTTTTAAAAGCATTGTTGAACTCAGGCAGAGTAAATATTTGATACTCCATGAGGAAATGTTGTTCTCAGTCCAGCTTGTATTCCGGAACAAAAAATTTTCCTTTAGAACTTATTGTTGGAGTGATTCAGTAGTTTGGCACTGGCTGCAGAGTTTTTCATTTTAACTACTGTTTGATTTTCCATGAAAGAATGTCTGGTGTTTCCAATGTCTCTGAGGCAGATAAATACCCATATTCCATAAAAATGCCATGTCACATTATCCAAACTTGTGAGCAGCATCACAAGCAAGACCAACAATGGACAAGTATGGATGCCAAAACTAATTTCAAGACCTTCACTGATCAGGCAAAGCAGTTTCCTGATCCAGTTTGGTGCACAAACCTTTGCAAGGAGAAGAGCATCAAGGTGGGAATAAGCCAGCTGGGGGCTTCTAAAATCAGCATTCCCACATGGAGAAATTTGTATTTATCTGTAGCCTAAGGTAGAGCAAAGTTAAGTGACTCCCCAGAGGTGACAGAAGCTGTCTGCAAGGGTGAAAACCAAGATGTTTCTCCAGGTGACATTTTGCCTCTCCAGCCATTCCAGACCACCACATCCTTGCATCCATAAAAGTCATTATAAGCCTGACAATCACATGGATCTATGTTCATGTACACTTGATTTTATAGCTCTTTTTGTACACAACCTCAATTTTGCAAATTATGACCCACCCTTCAATATTGCTGTGTTGCTAATAAACATCAGGGACTGAAGACTTTGACTCCAAAGGAAACTGTATTTTGTTGCAGTTTCTAGGTCAGCTGCCAAAAACGTGGTAAAAACTATGTTTCTATTAACAAGCAAAAGTTGATTCATGCATGATTATTAAAAAAAGAAGAGTTCTGATATATTATATTTATATATAAATACTGAATAATCAAGCTGAACTACAGAAGCTGAAGGGCAGATTTTGTATACTCAGTTGGTTAAATGGCGTAGTCCAGCCCGAGAGGAGCCAAAACTTAGCTAAAACCAAAATATGTGACCACACTGCACATGGACTGGTTGTGAGCACGAAAGGAATATGTCATGTTATTAAAATGTGATGGGCAGGCTCCAAGGCAGCTTTGTGCAGTTGATGTTAGATTCATCACATTATGTAAACCACATTTGTAAACAGTTCTAGAAAATGAAAAAGTACTTAGTTTGTCTCAGAATAACAAATGTATACAAGGCTGGTTTAAAACAGAGATTACAATGTAAGCATTAGCCACATATGGCAGCATATGTTTACTCTCTCAACATATCAAGTAATACAAAATATAGTCATTTTCAAGAAAGAAATCGAAGCTAGCATTTTATATCACTGATGAGAATGTCAAATATAAAACACCATCCAAATTCTGTTTTCACTCGCATATTTCACCATAGTGAGACAGTATTCTGAACCACATATGTGTTGGATATACTTCTACTCTTTGCTCTAAATTAATCTCCATTACTCATAAATGTTGCATAAGTATTTTAAGGCAAGACAGAATTCTAATTTTCAACCAATTCTCTCACTGGTAGAAGCAGAAATCACTGAAAAGGTCTAAGCAAACAGTCTGACCTTATATAATCTATTAGTTATTTAAACACAATCTTTCATTGGAAAATATACCAATATTTGCTTGCAAAAAAATACCCTCAGACTACTATTTGAGAGTATCTCTCTTCATTAAGCCCCCAACATCATGGATTAAAAACCTGAGACATTGGAACTGTGCTGCAAATACTTAAAAAACCAGGTTCATAAAGTGGGTTGAGAACCACTGGTTGAGTTTTAAGTATTGCTATCAAGAGTAACATCTAAAGTTCAGAACTAAGTAGTCAAGAGACCCAAGAAGATGATTTATGGGCATTTTATCTTAGATTTCAATCTATATTCTCATCAAAATACTCGATCCACGTTTTGAGATATTAAACAGTTTCATTACAGGAACAGCATGTGAGCTATATTTATTTCTGCCACATTGATACTGTATGTTGTACAAAATTGATGGATAATCCATTTTAAGGTAAGATGGTTACATATTTTCCAGATAGTACCACTTTGTGTGTCACCTTCGTTATGTAATTGGCAATGACACACTTTATACACATAGGAATGTGTTCCTGCCACTAGGATCAACTAACAAGAGAAAATAATAATAAAAAAACCCGAGTATTCATCCAAAATTGAGATGTTACTAAACCTCAAGAACAGTTTGCTGCAAAACCAGGGTGAGCTGAAACTGCTGATTCAACACTTAGCTACTGAACAGAGTGAAAAAAGAAACCAGTACATTTATATCACAGCCCTCAGGCCCTGCTCTCTTTTATTAAACAGCCAAGAAAGCGTTGGAGGGTTTTTTAAAACAACAATTTAATACTAATTTCCTCAAGTAAACCCATCCAAACCAAGCTATTCAAAACACAGGGGAGTGTTTGCTTAGGAAGCTTTGGTTTCTACTAGCAGGCAAGAGAACGCAGATATATGCAATTTGAGATTTCAAAAAAGTTTAAGATCATCCTTCAGATTTTTCTGTGGGAATGTGATTACTTTTGAAACTGTAATTTTATTCCTTGGGAAAAAGTGATAGGGAGACTCTTTTATCATCATCCATCAGTGCTACTGGAACTGGAACACATCAAAAGCAATGCTGCAGGTAATACAAGTCTTGTCTTGGTTGATATCACAGCACTAGTTTTAATTTTTGGCATAGAATCTTTTTCTTCTTTAAGAAAGTAACAGCAGACAAAATAACTATTATGCAACATGTACAGGCATTTTGCAAACAGCACATTACATGCATAATAAAAAAAAAGCCCAAGTAAAATTTCCAGGCTTTTTTTTTTTTCCAAAGCAAGAGCAGACTTTTAACATAGAAAGAAGCTAATTAAAGAAACAGATGAAGTCAGATGAGCACGGAACTGGATGTAATGTATTGTAAACTTAAAGATACAAACTGTTTCCCTGATGATGAAACTTGCTTTAGGTAAACTTCATTAATTAAACACTTTTGAAGTTTACATAAACAGAGGTCTATGAAAGGTAAACAAAGAATAACCCCAGTTTCTAAATATTGTGATGTGCTCGTCAGTACAAACTTTGTAACAGGGCACATTCTCAAAGACTTGGTTTTAAACCCACAGCTTCAATCACGGCATACTGCAAATATTGTCTCTATTTTAATGAATAGATATACTTTATTTCCCATACACAAGAGACAGAAATTAACTATACTGACTAAAAATCTGATCTACAGTTCACATACTTGAATCACTGTCCCTAGCCTGATTGCTGCCGCCTGAAAGCAGAGCTAAAATTTATCCACAGCTATGCAATAAAGTCCTAATTTCTAACTTCAGAAAAGTTTGGCAGCATGCAGGTCACTACAGGCTACTGGTTTACTCGACCACTGGCTAAAGTTTTATAGTTTTATTCAAGTCCCACTTTTAAAAGAATAGTGGCTAGTGAAATCATAAATAAGTGGGATTCCACAGCAGGAATGACCTGAAATGGACCTCACTGTACTTCCAATGGCCTGATGTCAACTATTATTAAACTACAGGTTTTACAAAGTCTTCCACTAGACGTCTAGAGTTAAGCCAGAAGTTTTGGCTCTCATACAGGCAGTGATGAAAAACATATGAGTGGTAACAAGTCGTCTTAATATCATTCTTCAGTACTAAGATGGGCTAATCTGAAGCAGCACTTTACTCTGGTATCACCCACGGTGCCAGAAGGATCAAGAAGCTTGGAAGTGGATCTTTTCTTTAGATATACTTTTCATTTCACAGAACTCAGTCTAACTTCCCTTTTCCTTATTTTTTTGTAACATGAAATAACTGGACATAAGGACCTTAGGTGGATTATCCCAGTGCTTCAGGAAGAACTTCCAAACCTGCAAGGTATGTCCAGTTTGAATACCTATTCTATATAAATAACAGCAAGGAGTTAAGGGTGTCAGGCACTATGTGCAGATTAATAATGTCAGATACTTTAGAATTAGAAATACCACTTTTTTAATGGAACACTTGATAATTTACTTGCAGCTGAAATACTTCTGAGTTTACTACATGTGAGCTGAAAAACAAATAGAGCTATAAGTGAATTATTTAACAATCAAAGACTTGTCAGAAAGATGTTATAACTGACCATAACACTCTTTCTCAGTTAGAACAATCTATGAAAATCTACTCTACAATTACAGCAGTTCTTACAGTAACAACTCAGTGTTAACTTTCTGTAATTTGGTATTTGTATTTGGTAGGTTGGTGGGTTTTTTTAAGTACATATCAGCAAAGTAATTAAAAACAACCCACAAAAGAATGAACTGTAGATGAACTACAACCTAAAAATGCTCATAGATCATTCAGTAACAAGAGTCAAGCAGCTCTCCATAAAAAGTAAATACCCAGTGAACACAACTTATTTTGTAAACAATCCTGTTAATTATTACTGCTCAGCTTCAATGTTGGACTATTTCTGACAACAGACACATTTCTACAGTAATCTTACTAACAAAAAAACATCCTCCTGCTTTTCTTCAGCAATTCAAGTAAATCGATGGAGTAGATAAAGAGTTAAACATAAACTCCTTTTATTTCTGGAATGGGACAATGACTAATAGAACCAGAACTATTTTTAAATATAGATTTCAAAACAGTTATGGTCTTGCCTTTCTTTGGACAAAATCTGTGCACAGAGCAATGATTTGTGTTATTAATGAACACAGGGACTTTTCTTTGCCTCTGTAAAGACCACCACTGGGTCATTTAAACATTTCCTTTTCAGAAACAATACCATAGGAAATTTGTCTCTGTACACCGGTAACAGAAGTGATTTCTAAATATAAATTAGAGTATTTTTAAGTCTTGAAACTTTATGTATTAACTCCTTCAGTATCATAACTGATAAGACAACAAAGACCATGTTGCTGCAGGACTGGTGTGCAACTGCCAAGGAGTCCAGAGTTATCGGTTGTTGGGTCTCTTTATGCACTCATCCCACACTAAAAACACAATTTCTGTCCTCATTGAAAGGGTTTTTCTTCCCATAACTCATGTTTAGAATTTTCACATCACAGAAATACAGGAATTTTCTACATAATATCTAAAGGATTTTAATCAAATTATACTGTGACATCACTTGTCTTTAATTATTTATAAACTATAAATACTAGCATAAGAAGTGTCTATGTTCCCTGTGTTGTTTGGCAATATGAGTTTGGGTATAGATAACCATATTACTGAGGACAAGTGTGTCCCAGACAACCAGTGCAGTGATTTTAGCACAGTTACACACCTCAGGAAAGCACCTTAGAGCATTTTTCCATGAGAAGTGCACTCTCCACTCTCAGTCACCTCACCTTGAGGTGGCTCATGTTACAGGGGAAAAGGTGCTACTCAAAAGCTTTTTGTGCTGAAGGATAAAAAGGATTGACATAAAGAAGGTGCAATGGAGCTTGAATTCACCACACTCTTTGTCAAACTCATTTTCAGTGTTCTGATCTGTTAAAACAAGAATGGACAAAGCCACGCTTTGTCCAAGTGACAACCAGCTGCTCAGGGGATTATTTAACAGAGCACTTGAGCCTGCCTAACAGTTTGAATATGTCAGGAATGGCTGTCCCACTGCTCCTCCTTCCTTCTCTTTCCATTTAATGTTCCAGCCCTGTCAACCAGGGTGTTCCACCCATTGTTTTGTGCTGGTTCTGGTACTCCAAACTGACTCACTTTCTTCACTTGAAAAGAATATGTTGGGGTTTTTTGTTGTTCACAGTAGTTTTATGCTGGTGTAGTGAGTTCCATCAGCTCAGTGAACAGCCTGAGAGGACGAGCTGGTACCACAGAACTGGCAGGGAATACACTGAGAAGAGTCAGGCTCAAGTGGCAGCCAGGGACCATTAGCACAGCTGGAGCTGAACGTTCTGAAATGGTATTTCATAAAATTCTCATGACAGTATTTTCAAAAAGATCACTAGGATCTTGGATTTTAGGCTTTCTTTTAATTCTTACTCTTGAAGTTTAAGGATGCAGAAAGTTCGTATAAGTTCTTTGAGAAGAGCTGAAGAGTCAGAGCATTTCTACAGAGTCATATCAGCATCTCTTTACTGGGAAACTCAAAACCTCAGGCAGGGAAAAAACACCCCACACCTTCACACAACTCAGTTCTTTAGGACCCATTCTTAGGCATTTCTTTGTCCAGAGCAAAGCTGGAGTCAAGCATGATTATCATTCTTAACTACAAGGCCAATAAGGATTTCCTAATGGAAAAATAGGAAGATGAAGCAAGGATGTTTTCCTTTAAAATAAAAATAAACGACAACTCAGGTTTCCTTACACAAAGGGACTTGTTTTCAAGAGATTTAACTCACAGAACCAATACATGTCATCAATAATACATTTCAACACTACTTTTCTAGAACTTTGTAAGCAACACATGTTTTTCAAGAGTTCAAATTGGCCACTACTCCAATCACTGCCTGAATATTTTAATACTTTGAAATTCTAATTTTTGGCAATGTGAAAGGAAATATGCAATCAATTTGCTGCAGATGCAAGTGTGGGAACAGATTTTTAAGTTGTTTCATAAGACAATTTTCTAGCACCAGATGCAAAAGAACATTTCAGGAACATACATGAAAGTGTGTCTTTTAGGTCCAGCAAACTGCACATCCAGAGCCTCTCACAAACAGAAATCAGCAGGGTCTTGGAAAGTCCACATCCTAAGACATCATCATGCTATATTTGATATCCTACATGTGGAACTGGTACTAAATAAACCACATGGCATTTTGTCACTTCATACCTAAAGAGCCTGGGAAGAACAGCCTGAGAACCCATGTGTGCCAGCCCAGCCATTAAACCACTTGTCCAAGAACAAGAAGAACTTGGAAGCCTGAAAGGCTTCAAACTCCTCATCTCTTATTTAATGGCATGACTAAAGTATTGAAGATTTTGACTGCTTTTTGAAGCTGAAATAGAAATCTGAAAAGACCAAATATTGCAAAGGTGCAAAGCCAGAGATAACAATTCTAAACAAACAAACAAACAAATGCTCCACATCTTCTTCCCAGTACTGTTTATATTCAAAGATTCTTTCAAGGACGCACATTGCTCGGGATTGCAAAAACAACCACAAATTCTTTCTAGGAACGTTATTTTGAACACAAAGGAAAATATATGGGAAAAATTCATGTGAAGATTCTTTCAAGAGATTGTTAAATCAGTAAAAGTATGTGCCCTACTCAAATGAGCATGCAACTGGAATATTATGGGAAATATTAAATTTAGCTATATGTTGATTACCTAGAAGGTACGAAGTACCTTGTGATTCTGATATCAGGGACACATTTAGGGGAAAGAAGTCACTGCATTCTTTTTCTCTAAACACTGTAAGCTTTCTTCCTTTTATACTCCCTGAAACAGACAGCTGCAGGAGCAGCAATGTAGGCAGGATATTGCATTTAATGCTGTTATGAACCCCCTCCAATAAATATCAAAATGACTCTGCACAAAAGACGTGGTACAAACAAAACCTCAGTATTTTGAATAAGCTGACTCAATACCCTGTACAAACCTGTGCACTCCTTTTTCTGCAGTAGAGGACCAATGACAGAATGCCAACATATAAAGGCATTTTTCATCTCCAAACAGATTAGCAAGCATTTAATTAAGTGATCAAACAAGAATTGTCATCCGTTTAGTATTTCCCTAAAGAGGCCTATGGTAGTCTAAATAGAAACATTTTTATAAACAGGATATGCACAATAAAATTTACTGCAGCCCCTCTTGGTTTGTGGAGCACATTTTCAGTTCCAAATGACTTCCGGATTTGGGCTTTGGAGGGAAACAATGTTGAGCTGAAGGCTGAATCTACACCATTTTCTTAATTTGCCACATTATGTGGCAATTCTCACTATATCTCCATTCTCCTGTGCATCTAGTTTTATAGGAGCAAGAAACAAAAAAGCCCCAACCTATGTTTACTGAAAAAATTCCCACTAAACTACTCAATTTCAGATTTTTTTTCTGTAGGTAACTTAAGTTACTGATTTCCACTTAAATGGACCCTTAACCTGCAAGTCCTCCTCAGATAAAAGAGTCCACTTCAAACAGAAGTTAAGAGAGAACTGGATTTGTTCAGCCTGAATAAAAGAAGCTTTGGGGTGATTGAATTGTGGCCTTCCAGTACCTGAAGGAGCCAACATAACAGACAGAGAGGGACTTTTTACAAGAGCCTGGAGTGACAGAACAAGGGGGAATGGATTCCCACTGCCACAGAGTAGGTTTGGATTGGATATTAGGAACAATTCCTCCCTGTGAGGGTGGTGAGGCCCTGGCACAGAGTGCCCAGAGAAACTGTGGCTGCCCCTGGATCCCTGGCAGTGTCCAAGGCCAGGTTGGATAGAGCTTGGAGCAAGCTGGGATAGTAGAAGGTGTCCCTGCCCATGGCAGGGGTGGAATGGGATGATCCTCAAGGTCCCTCCCAAGCCAAACCATTCTGGATTCTACAATTCCGTGAAATGCATTTGCATGCAGAGGTGAACTTCTATCAATGGCTATAATAAACAAATGACTGGAACATGGGAAAAGCTGTTGTCAGGACTGAAAACTTCTGATTAGACTAGGAAGAGTTTAATTAAAGTGTTTAGGGAGTTGAATACCATGTGTTTAGGAAGTATCCTGCTGAGTGCATTTTATGCACTGCTAATCAAGTACTTCCCAATTTTATAAGCAATGCACATATGCCAATGTATCCCACTAAAAATATTTTTTTCATTGAGAATGAATAAAATAAATAATATTCCAAGTTCTGGTAAAGTTTACTACAAAAATTACATTTCAAAGCTTGAAGTAAATGATGCTATTATTTGTAAAAGTCTACTAAAATAATCTGATATTACATTAATGTCTAATAAATATAATATTCTTATGTGTAATTTTACTGCATTAATTTATAGTTAGAAGAACGTTTTTATATTATTCATCCTTTATATAACTTATTAAATCTCAATATTCACAATAGACTATTTTTCAGGACCAGAGAGTGTAGCAGTGAATGAAGTAAATAGTTCAATTCCTTTATTTGCTATTTAATATTCACTAATTCTGGTGTTGTTTTTTGTTCGTTTTTCACTTTCCAAGATTGGCTATCCTGATTAAGAAGATATGAAAGAATACACTCTCCTTCTCTTCTTGGCTTTGTGCTCTGCCAAATCTCTCACTGGTCCTTCACATTTTACACTAAAGAATACGATGCTCCAAGACATGGAAGATGACGACGATGATGACGATGATGACAATTCCCTATTTCCAACCACTGAACCATTTCTACCACTAATTCCTTTTGATCTGTTCCCAACATGCCCCTTTGGATGCCAGTGCTACATGAGAGTTGTCCATTGCTCTGACCTGGGTAAGAATCAATTTGTGTGTCTGTTCTCCACTGGATTCCCCTTTGCAGGATTTGGCTTTTAAAGGATGAATTACTATGCAAGCACACAAATGGGATGCAAACTATTCCCTCAGCTGAACTTCTACTAAATTGAGCATCCCCAGCCAAAGGCAAATGTGCCCCCCTGTCAGTGCTGCAGGTACATCAAAGTCCCTAAAATGAATTCAGTGTTAATTGTGGCAATTTGAATCAGTGCTCATTGACGTTTTCCTATGATTCAAGGCAATCAAAGGACTGTGGTCCCATTACTAGCACAGTGACAATGACATTTGTTCTCATCACAGCCCTGCCACCTTTCTAAACTTTATCTGGACTGCCCATGTCTTGGAAGTATTGTCCATACATAAATTGCTGGGGTTTCTTAAATATGTCATTATTAAGGAGCCAAAATAAACTTTTGCTGGCAGCAGCATACTGTGGTTAATATATCTGATCTACAGATTACAAACTGCTTTACATGATACTACACATAGAAAAATCCCACATTAATAGACTTCATCTTTAGATAACTGCAATCTATTAATTACAGAATAATTGTATTCTGCATTTAGAATTTCATGTCTCAGCATGTCTACTCAAAAGAAAGTTACTGTCCCTGTTGTCTTTTGTGCTGATTTAGGATCTCAGATGGCCTGAACTGCAGTGGGTTTGTAACTGAACAGCAAACTTGGCTGAGGGATTTCTGGTACTGGTACTGATTGATATTACTGATTTATGGTAGTGAAGTACTGGCAGTGGGAAAACATCATTTGCCCACATTCACCAAGAACAGGTTTCTCCAGCCTTCCAGAAACAGAATGGCTCCATCAGCAACAGCCCCAGTGCCACAGACAGGGCAGAGCAGAGGTATCAAGGAGCACTGAGCACAGAGCAGAGACCCCTCAAACCACAGCCCCGGTCCTCAAGAGGGAACCAGTGCCCCTGAGGGATCCTTTCTCCAGGGACTGAACAGTTGCCCTGCAGGACAATCTGTGCCCTGAGGTTTATTTCACAGATTCAAAGAGCCTGCAATGAATGGGCCCCATTTAGGCTTTCACAGTCAGGGGCAGAAGCAATTCCTCCCAAAGCTATCTGCACGTTCATGGTACATTATTACTTCATTAGTTTCTCCCACTATCAAAAATTGCCTTCTACCCTTTGCTTCATGGCTGTTCATATTTTCTTCCCCACCATATTCATCAACTATCCTATTGTGTTTTGCTGTTTGGCAGTTCATTTCTTTGGACTTACATACAGCCCATAATGTTTCTGTTTATGTCACATACTTATGTAGGTTTGACATCAATTCCTCGTAACATCCCGCCAGATACTCGTATGATTGACCTTCAAAACAATAAAATCAGAGAGGTCAAGGAAAAGGATCTCCAAGGACTCACATCACTTTATGTAAGCTTACTATTTCTCAAGTTTGAAGTCTTATTTAGCAATCTAAAATATTTAGATATGTTAAAAATACAAATGGTATTTCCTTCTCTAGTAATACAGATAAAAATAGTCTAATGTCTGCATATTCAAGTTCTCCCACATAGTGAGAAAGAAATATCTTTGAATTGTAAGAACTACTTTCTACAACATCCAGAAAGTGTACCATATGCATCTCACTAAAAAGATTCTCAAGATTTTTCAGTTCTTAGCATGCACAGAAACACTCCCTACATCTTAAAGGCTGCAAGCTTAAAGGCCTACATCTTAAAGTGCTCCTTTTTAATCTGCTTAGCTGGAAAATAGCAGAAAGAATCTCACAGGAGAACTGGAATGATATCTTCTGGGGGTATTTTCAAAAGAATAGAACATACAGCTAACACATGCAGCACTGAAAGCAATGCTACAAATCCAACTGACCCGAACAGAGAACAGAGAAACAGTGAATTACTGGAAAAGTCAGGGGCTTTACTCCTAATTTGTTACTGTGCTCAAGTATGCACATAGAGACAGGCTTTGAAAATAAATATCATTGGCAACTGATAAATCGACATGTTTATAGTACACAATAATCCCTTTTTATAATGAAAGAAAATGAGAGTCTCGGAGGACTGGAAAGTAGATTAAATGTGCTTTAGAGTATTTATTTCTATTGGATGTCACCCTAGATCCAGTATGCAGATCTAGTTCCACTAATAAATACTGTCAATTTTAAAATTTTCACTGTAAAAAAACAAACCTGTTCCATAAATTACAGCAAATTAATTACATTCTATTCCACATTAGAAAGACATGAGAAACTAACATAAGAACATTCCTAACACACTAGGAAGAAACTCTTCCCTGTGAGAGTGGGAAGGCCCTGGCACAGGGTGCCCAGAGAAGCTGTGGCTGCCCCTGGATCCCTGGCAGTGTCCAAGGCCAGGTTGGACAGGGCTTGGAGCAACCTGGGACAGTGGAAGGTGTCCCTGCCCATGGCAGGGGTGGCACTGGATGGGCTTTGAGGTTCCTTGCCAACCCAAAGTCATTCTGTGATTCTGTAAGACAAATCCTTTCAGTCATATTTGGTTTCTGAGCAAGATCTGAAAATTTACCAGATCTAAGTGTTTATGAATGAGCCTGTTAATTATTATGGCTTAAGACAGAGCAGGAAAAATAGGAACCATATATATTCATAGCTGGCAACAAAGTTTTCCAATTCCCTTGTCTTGTGTCTGGCTGCAGAATGGTCTTAGCAGCAAGCAAACAGTAAATGCACAAACTGTGGTTCATATTCTGTGTAGAAGATCTAAGAGACTTATCTCTGACTGAGAGAGCCACTGGAATCCATCAGCAATCACCACATTATACACCAGAGTCACCACTTAATTATGTGATAGCTGAAGACATTGAGCTGCTTTGCTTTTTTTCCTCAGTTCATTTGTGGCAAGGCCGAACAACATTTTCACTGAGAGCAAAGTTTACTTTGTACAATTTGGCTCGGTCCTGCAGTCTGTTTAGCAAAGGCACAGATGGCAACTTGGATTAGGAAGGAGCATTTCCTGTTTATTTCCTTGAGCTAACCTCATTTTTTTTCTGGGAAAAAATAATTCTGGTTTGCTCTACTTTTTTTTTCCCTACACAATTCCTGAGGAGAGATGACTCCAAGAAGTAAAAAAGGAACAAAAATGAATAGCCTAAGTATGAAAAGGCAGAGATGTGATTTGACATGCAAAATCATTTCAGATAACTTGTATTTTGTTGTCCACAGTAACTCATTACAAGTTCTCTGATAACACAGAGCAATGAGGAAAAAAAAGCTGCCCCCAAAAGACTAGTGTACTGTAGAGAAGAGAGAAACGAAAATTCACTGGGGATGGAAAATAATGACAAATAAGATATAAATTCATGTGTCATATACAGACATTAACATCGAAGAAACTCAGATTAAGCACTTCACTTTTATTTTGCACCATTAAGTTGAAATAAAAGGTGAAATTCTGAGTATCTGTCTACATTAAAGAACAATAACAACAAAGTATATAAACTCCATACAATCCCACAAAATATTTGAATACAAACATATTGTTTTGCCAATTCTTATGATCCATTGGCACCTTGCCAGCTCTACCTTCTGGTAAATGCTCCAGTTTTCAGGTACTTCTTTGTTTTTCACATTCAACTGAAACACCCAAAGCATATACAAAGTGCTGAAGTTTGGTAGTATGGAAAAAAAAAAAAGTTTTAACTACTTTATTGATGAATTATATATCAAATCCATGACTTCAAACTGATAATCATTAACAGTCCTGGATAAAGAAAGATTTCTATTGTTCTTCTGATGTCTCATAGGCACTGGCTTTGAACAACAACAAAATATACAAGATCCATCCCAAAGCCTTTCAATCAACCAAGAGGCTACGGCGACTGTATTTGTCCCACAACCAATTGACTGAGATCCCAACAAGTCTACCCAGAACTCTGACAGAACTCAGAATTCATGCTAATAAAGTTAAGAAAATCCCTAAGGATGTATTTAAAGGAATGAAGTCTCTACATGTTTTAGGTAAGTCCAATTAAGTAGAACAGAAAATGTCTTTACCAAAAATGGAACATATTATACATCATTTCCATTCAAACATTTCCCCAAGGTGCAGTTTGCTCTTAAAGACATATCCATGCTGTGGGAATACCCTCCACAATTTAGTTTCTGCGTGAAGTTGCTACAAAGGTCGAGTTTTGGGCAATCCTGCAAGCCAAGTAATACAACTTTATTCACTGAGAGCTGTGACAGCCACTCCTCAGAACTGACAATCAAAGCTAAACATTAACGAGTGCTTAGCACATCAGAAATCTTAAAGAAAATTAAATCAGCTCTTTGTAACTTAGTCTAAACAACACAAAATTCCTATGCCATAAATGCTTTTCTTTCTTTCCCCCCTTGGGCAGAAATGAGTGCAAATCCTCTGAACAATGATGGAATAGAGCCAGGGGCTTTTGAAGGAGTAAATATCTACCACATAAGAATTGCAGAGGCGAAGTTAACTTCAATTCCAAAAGGTAGGTATGCTTTCCTTTTCTAGTTTACTTATACCAGTATACTCCTTAATAAAATTCTTCAACATCTGAATGATTATTAAATTCATAAATTGTTTTGTATTTTCATGACTACCAAACCACCTCCAAGACTACATTTCTTTTTGAACTTAGTATCCAATTCCCCACACCAGAAGAGATCAGGAACATTCTGCTGCCCATGGTAATGTTCCCTAAAACAAAAAAGCCCCAAAACATTCTAGTATCAGCATAATACCTCCTCTTGTCACTTTGCACAAAACCCCCCCAAATAAAATTATTCCAATTTTGTCTTTATTATAGAGAAATCTCCTATAAAGAAACACAGCATGAGGTCCAATATGTGGTGTGAGATAAATAAACAAACCAAACCTTAACAGGATTTCATGGTGAACTCATTCACCACAAATGGAAACTAAGCCTGTAGATGCTTCTCTCTGCAAATATTATAATGGCACAAAGGTTTAAAAAAACACAGCTTATAAAAGGCACGTAAGCTGTGCAATGGACAGGTGGGTGGCCCTCCCTCTGGATATTGTCACTCAGGCCCCCAGAACTGTGAACTGGAATGCACACTGGATCAAAGCCCAAACAAACAAACACAGCCCAGCCGTGCCAAGTGGAATAAAGGCAGGCTGGGAAGCAGCCACGTCCTCTCATAGGCAATGAGAGCAGAGCTCTGCCACCCCGGAGAGCACCGGGAACTGCTCGGTGTTGGGTGCCCTCTAGACAGAGGCTGGTAAAACTGAGCTGAACATCAGCAAACAAATTCAGACTGGGGATGATCTCTCCTTGCCTTCACTGAGAGGATATTGTGGAAAGATTCACCACCTCCTGGTCCATTCATTGGCAGTCTGAATTTGGAATTTTTGGAAAGATAAGAGAAAACATTCTGGCATGGAAAAAAGCTATCAAATACCAAATTTTGCTTAGAGGACTACAAAAGCTTTCCTCAAAATTACATACTAGCAGCTGTGACAACTGAGCAATTATGTAGAAAGAATTACAGATCTTCAAAAAACTGTCCCTGGTTCCACAGGCTCTGACTACAGACTCTGAGATAATTGCACATAACACAGGATTTACATCTTTGACAAAGCCATGAGAGTCATTATAAAGCAAGCTAGGAAAGTTACAGAATTTCGGAACTCTTATATCTCATAATTAGCATATGTCCTTCCACATCTTAATTTTTTTTTAAAAGTTACTATTTTAAACCAAATTATATTGATGATTTTTTCATTAGCAGACTTACATCTGATACCTATTTCTTTGATGCAGACAACCTCCCCAAGGGTCTTCGCCCTATTCTAAACACAAAGGAAAGAAATAAAAAATGTTCCAACAAAAAATAAGTGGGCTTCTTTTTCTCACACTGTGTATTTGTTTTTCATCAGGTTTGCCCTCCAGTCTACTGGAGCTTCACTTAGATGACAATAAGATCACAGGAATTGAAGTAGAGGATTTTAACCGTTACAAAGACCTTCAAAGGTAAAATTCCCAGGCAGAATCCTTTTATTTGTTGAAATGTCATGCCCAGCAAGATCTCTTATTTGATAATTCTTGTTAATATTCTTGTTAGTGGGAGAAAAGAGAATTAAAAATTGTGTTTTAGTAAGAATTGCTGTAAAGAATAGCTAACTTTTAAACCCAAGCAAACCCCCAAACCCCCACATTAGCCTTATGTTGACAAAAACATGTTTTGCCAAGAGTCTGCAACAGAAAAGTAGGATAAGAACAAAATACAACCATCCTAAATTCTTATAATTCTTATAAATTTATTCTCATAAATACAGCAGCTGGCAAAGAAAACAACTTGATAAGTGCTTTCAAATGCAATGGGGTTTAAAGAAAAATGTGTCTTTCTGAGGAATGTATCGCTGGTGTAGGGCAGAAGGAAGTTCCTCTGCAAGGCTCAGTTAAGAACTCTGAAAATATGGCTGAACAGCACTGAATTTTGGATTTGGCAGTAGAAACTACTGAACTGCCTTTAGATATCGACTTCAGTTTCTGAGGAAAATCAGGAAAGAATGGGGAAAAAGGAGATGGCAGGATGGGCAGAATGAGCAATTCCAAATTGACCTATGTCCCCAGCTCCTGAATCACCTTCTAAGCAGGGCAGGCTGAAGTCTTAGAGCAAAAAAATCTAAGGAAAATCTGAAAATAGGAACAAAGGCAGTCCTGCTTATAAAAAGCCTTTATATTTTAAAAATAAGCTGTACATTAAAAAACACCTTTCTATACAGGACTTACTGTTTGGCTATTTATTAGAACAGCACTTTTTATTACTGTGACTATATTTTGCAGCTGTACTACTTGATAAAATGACATGACTTATTTCACAAGTAGCTTGATGTTTATAATTTAAACACTTGCCACTATGGTTAGAAAAGCTGTATGCACAAGTGAACAATTGCTTACATCAGATAACTGACAAGAGCTGTGAACCAATCTTCTTTAAGTGGAGATTAAATTAAGAAGTAAAAAGTGTTAGATAAATGGTGATTTTTTCCTATCAAAGATAAGATTTCATCCTCTTTCCCCAGTTCTTTTCTTCCCCTGTGTTTATTTCTGTGTATGTCAATCTTAAAAAATTATGCTCTTCAATGCTGTTTTGAATCTCAATTATGAATGTTCCTTGTACTATTTCTAGGCTAGGCCTTGGGAATAATAAAATCAAAGATGTGGAAAATGGAAGTTTCGCCAACATCCCAAGTATACGTGAAATCCACCTGGAAAAAAATAAGCTGAAGAAGGTTCCTCCTGGATTACCTGAACTGAAATATCTGCAGGTGATATACTGAACTTAATAGACAGCTCTGGGAATTCTGAGTGGTTTGACTTTGCCACTGTCACACTAATTAGGTCACAACCAAAAGGCATAATTAAGTGCCACATACAATGCCATGACTCTCCTACTAGGAGAGCCTGAAATCATAAAAGATTTCATGCCAAGGAAATATTTTTCCCATTTCCATACTAACTCTCATGTTCTGTTGCTCCTGTTGCTGCAGGTGGTCTTCCTTCATTCCAACCATATTGCAAAGCTGGGAGTGAATGATTTCTGCCCAACAGGACGAAGGAAGAAGAAAGCCCTGTACAGTGGCATCAGCCTCTTCAACAACCCTGTCAAGTACTGGGAGGTTCAGCCTTCGACCTTCCGGTGCATTTTAGCCAGGAACAGTGTGCAACTTGGGAATTTCCTCAAGTGAGACCCAAGTTGGTTGTTTCAAAAAGCAACCTGTCCAAATCAGTTTTACAATACTTGAAATTTGCTGAAAAATGCCGATTTTACGCTATTTAACCGTTTACAAAGTATTTGCTATTTCAGAGGTAATTAATTAGAAACAGTATGTTAAGTAGGATCCATTGTATTATTTGACAATGTTCAACCTACATTTGAATAATTTAAACAAAAGTCTTTATATCTTACATGAGGACTCTCAGAAGTGGAACTGGAAACTGTATTTGATGTTTCCTATTATAGATGTTAAATTCCTTCCTTAAATCACATAGTTTGGACATACTCTTTCTTTCAAATAAATTCTAAAAATCACGTGGAAGTGATTTTTCCACACTAAGGACCTTTTTTCTCTCCCAGAAAGTGTAGTAAGAAAAGCTGCACAACCAAGAATTACCAGACTTCAAGGCCAACTTCTTGTGCCATTTTTGATAATGTGCAAAGATGCAAAAAAAAGTTACGATATTGTCAGGTTGTTGTCTCTAAGCTAGAATATATTTTTACAATCTTTTAAGCTAGATACAGGCAAGTATCATATCAAGAACAGACAAATAGCCTTTAAAAGTTAATTTAATTTAAAAGTTAATGGTAATTTTTCCTTGCAACTTAAAGAAGAAAATGTCCTTCAACGTTTTGTTATCAATAGAATTGGATGCAGTCTGAACATTAAAAGTAGGAGTCAAGATTTATCATATGCTTCAAGCTTAATAGGAATGACTATTAAACTCCCTTTAGGCCAGCACAAACATTTTCTTTTATCTATAACAACTGTAATCGTGTTTTTCACTTTATTCTTTTCCTCTTTCATATTTTGACATCACACGGGTTAAGGATCCCTCCTTAATGAAATACCTTACAATTACCGAAAACAAGCAGCTGGAACTTGCCTGCTCTGCTCTTCCTATGCAGGGCAGCACACAGATTTCTCAATACTGACAGTACTGTATAAAATGGATATTTCAGATATCTATGTAGTGTATATTTGCTATTGGGATTCAAAATAAATTAATAAACTTATAGAATACCTGCATGAGTATACTTTATTACATGGTAGCTCACGTCAAAACGTTCTGAGATTATAACCAAGCACCTTTGTGACTCTTCTCTAGATATTTCATCTAGTGCTCCTTTTTCCAAATCTATAGAGCTTAAAGGTCACTTATCACTGCTGGTTTGCACAAAGTTAAAAATCCAAGACTTGGAAGCAGTTATGGGAAATTACACAGGCTCACAGAAGAAAATACTACAAAGAAATCAACCAATCCCCAATCTCTCAGCCTTCCTATCACCTTCCTATGTACACTATGCAATAAGCATCAAGTCTAATACCTGATTTCTTTTCACGTGTTTGGTCTCCTTGTAGTTAACATTTTGTTAGCACCACCATGCTGCTGAGACACAAAACTACATGAAGAGAGGAGGCAGAGCAGACCAGGGGAAGCTTTCACTGAAGAACAATTCTTGCAAATAGAAATTCTGTAAAACACTTCAAGGCAGAATAAAAACAAAAGACTAAACAGAACATAAAACCTGAAATCTGTTGATGACCAAACATCTTTCTATTCCTGGCTTCTGAAGATGTTTCTAGGGAGTGCATTTCATAGCAACTCCCAACATTCCCTTAAGGACAGGCTCCCCCACCTTACAGTACCATAAATAAAAAATCTCCAAAAGATTTTATCATCAACTGCCTAGGTCTGGACCATCCTCAGGGCAAATTCAGCCAGCTTAGAAGCTTAAAAAAAAACCTCATCAGTGACTTAAATTATACTGAAAATTTTGCATTACAGCAGGGAAGTATCAAATGGTTAATTTAAACCATTTCCTATAGGAGTTATTTTTACAGAAAAACAGTAATTTCCTAGATCACCTCATAAACTGATAATATGCCTGTCACTTGTGAGAAAAAAAAATATGCTCAATGACTTTCCACCAATTTCAGATATCACTCTTCAGCTGGCATTTGTGGGTAATAATAATTAACCATTTACACAGCTTGCATCTTTGGTATACTTTAATATAGCCCCAGGTAGATGTGTCAGTGATGCACAAACATTACTATATAAAATGCACATTATGCAGTTTCAGGAATGATTTCTGAACATGGACAGCAATGCAATTAATAGAATAGTAATTAACTGACGATAACACACTGGTGTTCAGTGGTCTTCCCACAGAAAAGGCAGTTCAGTATTGGAGATGGAGAGAAGATCTGTCAAGAAATCAACTCCACCTTGACATTCTCCACAAATGTTATAGGAAAAGGAAAAAGGGAGAAAGAGAGACTGGACATAAATCCTTCTAAGAGTATTTTCTTATTACTTATTCCTTATTCTTCTAAAAAACGTATTAATATTTATTTTCCATCTAAGATTTTCAAACTTTAAAGGGCTTCTCTCTTTTTAAAATCTGCCGGGTCCCTACACAACAATTAACGATTTCACCAGAGGATGGCAGCCTGTAGCTACAAATAGAAGGAAAAGTCATTCTAAAGAATAAATAGCCAAGACTCTTAGAGCACAGGAAGAGCCCAGTAAACGTCACAACCACTGATTAAACAGAGGGGCCTGTTTGAGCACTAAAGTACTATAGGAGTGTTTCTAACTTCTGCAGTGCTTCTGCATTCTATGTCCTGCTCTATGCCATTAAATTACCAAAGGACAAAATATCCTCATTCTTCCAAGTCCTCTCCCTGCATCTTTCCCCAGTATTAATCTACTTAATGCAGTACTTCAAACACAGCAGTGAAAAGAATAATGCAGTATTAGTAGACATAGAACAGCAAACTTAATAAAACAAAAAATTTTAAAGAATATCAGATATATCTCTTAATCATTATTTTAACTTCCACCATCAGCTGTGGCAAATATATACAATGTAAATCAAAATTTACCTTCAATAAAGCACATTTTCTTTCATATCATCCAGGTGCTTTCTCCTGCTGCTAAACTGAGCTAAAGGTGAAGAAGTGTTTATTTTACTTCCATTTTCTAGTATTAATAGTGTCTTCCTGCACTGCCCAGGATAAGACCTGCAGGAATTCAGTGTATCTGACAAACTGGCTAGAAATGTCAGGAAGGAGAAACAGGCAGATGGACAGAGAGAGAGCACAGCTATTTGGAGTTCACAGCACGATCTTAAGCACAAAGAGTTGCAAAATCCTTAAAGCCCAATGAAGTTTGTGCTGGATGAACAGGCAGTGAGGTGGACTGAAAACTGGCTGGAAGGCAGGGAGCAGGAAGAGGCCACGTAGTGAATTCTAGCTGAAGGTCAGAAACTGCCAGTGTACCCCAGGGGTCAGTGCTGCCTCCAGCTCTGTTCTCCGGCTGACAGGGCAGATCACCCCCAGCAAGTTCACTGATGACACAAAAGTGAAAGTGGTGACTGATCTATGACTCCCTGGGGTTTTGCTGCTGCAGAAATGGCCAACAGGAGCTTGTGCAGCTCAGCAAAGGGAAACCCAAAATCTTGTAGCTAGTCAGGAATAACCCCATGCACTGGTGACTGATGGCTGACCTGGAAAGCAGCTTTGCAGGAAAGAATCTGGGGATGCTGCTGGACAAGCTGAACATGAGCCAACAATGTGTCCCTGTGCAAGACAGCTAAGAGTATCCTGGGCTGCTTTAGAGGGATAAAGACAACCTCTTCATTCCCAGGTTTGCTGTCACTAAGTTATTCCAAGAGCAAAGAAGCTACAGAAGCCTGAATTCCTATGGATTTGAGTTGAACAAGCCTCAGGTCCTTCCAGCTGCTCTCTAGCTCATACCACAGCACCTCTGTGCTGCCAAGGGCCAGAGCCAGCTGTGTGCCAAGCTCTGTCCCCTCCTGCCATCCTAAGCAGGAGGATTTGGAACTGTCCCTTCCCCAGCTGATGGACCTCTCTGGAGCACTTTCCTTTGCCCAGCTGCTATTTTTCGCAAGTTGATATGATAACAAGTACATAAATATTTCCCTCTATCCTGCATCAAATTTTAATTTCCAATAATGATTAAAAGATATTGAGTGAAATAAGAGACAAAGATAAAAGGCTCATTTCTTTTAAAAAATCAGGACGAGAAAGTTCAGCTATTTTAAACATAGTGGAATTTTCCAAAATGTATCACATGAGTATCCCATTAGGAATTCCTGCACCTGCATTTCCCAAAAGTGAGTGAAATTACTTAGACCAGAGCAGTTGAAAAATAGTAACTAAGATGTGCAAATTTTTAACCCTTCATATTTGTTTGCTAAAGCAGAAAAATATTTCAGCTACCTAAATGACGTTGTGCATAGAAAATCTGATATGAATTCACTGTTAAGCTATTTTAGAATAATTTAATGTAATCAGAAAAAGCATTTACCCATGTCCTAAAAAGCAATAGCTGTTATCTCTTGAAGATACTCATTTCTTATCCATTCAATTGCCAGTTAAAATATTGCACTATTTACATAGAAAAACTATGGTACACCACAACACGCAAAATAGACCTTAATATTTTCATTTCATTTTGATCAGAATTTAACAGCAGCATGATAATAAAAGCAATGGTAAACTAGAAATAATGAAACTATGTTCTGAAGGCTATTTTTTTTCTCATTCTCTATGTTTAGAATTTAACACTGCTTCTTGGGCTTGTGTTGGGGCTTTCTTTTCCCTCCTTTCTGGGGAGACTAGAGATTTGAGAACAAAGCTGCTAATAGGAAACATATGGAAAAGTTCTGGAGTAAATGAAAATCTGACTCTAATTCCAAATGCCACGTATCACATACCACGGTCTAAATTATCTGCTAAGATAAATGCAAGACTTACCCTCCATACTCAATGAATCATGTGAGATGGAAGACATGTTATATATGAAATAAACAAAAAGAAAGACTTTCCCAACATTTAAGAGATTTCAAAAACTAATCAATATTTTGAAGCAAGTTGGGATGTTTCTCCAAGCTTGTGTGAGCCAGTAAAAGATTGGTTCAACAGAACATGCTGCCAACAGACAGCTTTGCTGCAATTTTTCATATAAAATATGAACATTCCTACCCAAGTGAACAATGAGGCTCTGGATTTAACCACTGTGCTGCTATGGTTGCAGTGGGAACCCCACACAGCCAGGTTTTCCTATGCATGAACACTTTCCTGTCTCAAATCGTTGTCCAGAGGAAATGTGAAGATGATGAGATTTCTGGCACAGCAACGCTGTGGACTAAGTTTTGATGAGAATCTCACACATTTTCACAAGCAGCCAAGTCTTGCCCCAAACTCCCTGTGCAGCAGCAGGGAATTTAACAAGCCTGGATGCACCAGAGTAACCATATGTACAGAGAGCCCCTGGAGAAGTTATTTACACGCCAGGTTCATTACTTGTGTACTACCCATCACCTACACAAAGGTTTCTATCAGAATCAGGCAGCAACTCTGAAATGAACAGGCTCTCTTCACAGTTACATTTGCAGGACCTATTACAGAGTTACAGTCTCTGCTAAGAATGGAAAAAATCTCTAGCTGACAGGTTGCCAGAGGATGGAAAATTTCCAGAGGGACAGACAAGGAGCTAGTCACGGACACAAGCATGGACTTGCCTCTTAATTCTTCAGCTTGCATTATTTCCAAAAGCTGTTTAGACATAAAGAAGACCAATAAAAATATTTTTTTCCAGAAACACTCTTCAGAGAACACCTTAACTCATTTGTGGAAAACTGGCCTGCCATTCTAAAAAATATTATTTTACCAAAATTTATATCCTCCTTAGGCCACCAAGAACATGCACTCACTGTATTATCCTTCTCCTGTCAGCTCTGTCTTCTTTTACCTTCCTTCTATTCCCCAGGGTGAAACAAGGAATAGACTGAACAAGGGACTCACAAGTCAGTAAAAGGGCCTAATTTTTTAGCATGAAGAAACCACTTTTGTATTAACCTCATGAGAAGATGCCCAGATTCAGGAAGTGACAGAATAACCTAGTATTCTGCAAGAATAATAAAAGCAACTGTCTACTCATTTCTCCAGCAGCAATACTGTGATGCAGCATAATTATTACTTGCTCAAGAGAAATTTAGTGATTAATAACTATCATTAAAGCTTACTTAGCTTCTTGGAATGCACATTTTTCGTTTATATTTTAAGCTAATACATACAATTTCCATTTAGATGTTCCCCCTGTAAATTAATATTTCTAGTATCTTCTATTTCCTCAAATACTCGATTTTACGAGGAAAAGACCTTTAACTTTAAAAATGATTAACATAGAAAAAAAGCACAACATAACCTTAAATATAGTGAAAGCAAATGTAGTACAACAATATAATGCTTTAGACCCATATTCCCTGATTGCATAATGCTGTCCTTTAATAACAACCAGCAGAACCATCATGTTAATAGGATGAATTTTGAGATGAAAGAATTAGAGTACTTTTACAAGCTATTTTCCATGCAAGCACCTACCTAACCTGGGCAGTAAGGGTAGTGATGTCCCTGATATACTATGTTCCTGTATAGTGGCCTATAAATTTGAGATATTTGATATGAAGATGAAATCTATTGTGATACCATAAAGAAGGAAACACTTGAAACCTCACGCCACCACTATCACACCCAGACCCCATAAAGCACTTTCTTAAGCAACATGCCAAGAGATCCCTTGTTTTTCATGTCAGGAACACTATTAACAATTAGCATTTACAAGCCCACAATCTTTTATTTCAAAAAAATAGAAACTAAATCTGATCTAAACCCAATCTTCAACATCCTTCTTACTGCTTCCATCTAATAGAAAGAAAGGAAGAAAAAAAGGAGTTACTCTTTATAAAAGCCCTGTATCATTTATTTATGATAAAGCCACAAACAGAGTGAGTATTTTAAAAATATAAAATATTTCTTACCATTAACTAACTACACATCTTGGTGCTGTTTTCCTTGAGCGCGTTCCATTGGAGCACACATGTGTAAGGCAATATTTCATTACTCCTGTTTCAGGAATGCTTTGCCTTAGCAACACTGTGTTTTATAGATTCATACTGCTTCTAGTGCCTTGTGCTTAGGACAGAAAGGGTAATGTATGCTTCCCACTTGAACAGTTCCCTCCCAAAATTAGAATGCACAGGAACCTGAGAAGAGGAGAAAATGTGAGCATGGAAAACACATCTGTCAGATGTGCAACTGCTTTGTGAAGTCACTGTTCCGTCTTTCTAAAAAGTACCTTTCCACTCAAACATTTCACCATGGGTAAATCCAGTATCTAGTTCACCCATTAGCAGCTCTAAACAACTACCCTAGTCCCCATTCTGGGGCTGCTTTCACAACACACAAACTTATTTGGAGGTTTCAGCATCAAGCCAAGTGTTTGGCAAAGATGTGAAGGGAGATCTGGACAGCTGTCTTGCATTAAAACTGACATTTTTAAAGGGAGCTACTACTATCGGCTCAATTCTGTATAAGTTTACTCTAATCACTCAAAGCACTGTTTTCATGCCATTCCCTCACTAAGATCCAGTTAATATTTTTTAATAATTGATTTTTTAAAAACAAAAACATTATGGATGTTTGTATTTTGTCTACAAACAGCTTTAGGCATTTACTCCATTGAATCTTCAAAAAGCGATAGGACAAGGCAAGAGAAGGTGTCAGAAGCAAGACAGTACAAGGACACTTGCCAGATTCCCATGGAAGGTCTGTAATGCCCAGATCAACTTTCCCTCGTCAATGAAATGGAAAGAGCAGCTGTGGCTGCCACATCCCTGGAAGTGTTCCAGACCAGGTTGGAAGGGGTTTGGAGCAACCTGGGATAGTGGAAGGTGTCCCTGCCATGGCAGGGGGTGACACTGGATGAGCTTTCATCATTCTGTGATCCTCTGAATGCTGGTTTAAGTGTGAACCTTGATCAAGCCTTCACCTGAGGCCTTTTAAGGATCCCAGAACAGGCAATAGAAGAAACAACTTCCAGTCAGAGTGATGGGAGCAAAATTAAACCCTCTCTGAGCTCTGCCAAGAAGCAGCTGTGACTCCCAAATGATTCAAATCATTTTTGGTTTGATTTTTGAGCTGCCATAAATCAAAAAACACAGTTATTTTATGTCAGGGAGATTACAGGTGCATGCACAAGCATCACTTCCAAGAGAAAGTTAATATTAAAGAAAATCAAAACAAAATGGAGCTAAAAATGGAGAGTAACTGAAGGAAATAAAGCATAGAGAGATAATATCTTTCCTTAGAAGACAATATGCTAGGGTACAGATGAATGACGTGGAATAGCACCTGGGGTTTCTGTGAAAGTTTCCAAGTCACACATTCTGGCTGCATAAAGAACTGCACTGCAGAGCACAAATGCAATGTGATGCCTGCTTTACAAGGTCTTGTTCTAAAAGGAGAGGATTTATTCTCTTTAGGAAAGAGGGGATAATAAAAATTAAGAACCATTTTAAGGCTGATGTCCAGTTTCCAGAGCATAGGAGAGAGCTGAGAGGCTACCTGGCAAAATCCTCTGCACCACCAGGCTAGAGAGTTGTATTTGTTTGAACACTCCCAGAGCAGCAGGTATTTAAGAAAAGAAACACATTCTATAGTCATTGTAAAATCACGGCCCATCACTCTTAAGCACTCTTAAAAGGGTGAATAGGAAGCACTTTCCATCACGTACAAGGGGAAAATGCTGCTAATGCAAAACATTTTCCTATGCATGATCATTCAGGAATTCTTTGGCAAATAACTGAGACAACTACTCTTATCCTTGCCTGAAAGTGCCTAAAAAGGCTTATAAACATACAATTTCCAGATTGGATTCGAACCTGTGAACAACCTGAAGTTGTAGGCACATTTTCTAGTTTTTTCAATAAAATTGAAGGAAGTCCTAAGCTATAAATGAATGAAACAAGCTAATAAATAAGGTATTAACATAAATTAGTGTGGTAGAGTTCACACAATCTCTTTTAGACATCTACCAGCTTAGGGCACTAAAGTCAGCAGTGCTGCTCAAAACAAATGAGTAGAAGTGCCTGCTTTGGAATAGACAGTCAGCTCCATTATCTTCCTCACTTTCCTCCATTCCAAAATGCTGTGTTCTTTTAGTTTGATGTTTATTAGTGAGTGCAAGACACCTGTCATATACTGTGATCGTTTATATAATTCTATATAAGACACAAGTCAGGCAACTAAAGGCTCTGTTAAAGTTTGAGATCCAACTGCTAATGCTGCCTGAGGAAAATTAATATACCTGCACCAGTAAACAGTGCTTGCAAAACCAGACAGCTATTCCCAGAACTCCACATGGGAGGAAAAACACAGCCCAAAGTCATCTTGGAAAAACCAAAGCAGGCTGTATAAAAATACAGAGTATAAAACAAAGCATATTTATTAAACAAGCTATTCAATTACTAAAAACACAAGTGTCAGCTGACAGGTGACTCTCTCTCAGCAGACATTTATAATTTTGCACAACAGTTCAAGGTATTTTAGAGTAACCAAACACTATTTGCTACAGATAATATTCCTGACATCAATTTTCAACTTGTTTTATTATTCCAGTATAAACTGCTTATGACTACTTGTTATTGTGTGAGTAGAAACACTACACGATGAAGACTATTTAGATGCCCCTACTGTAAAAAGTAAAATCCATCTATTTAAAGAAAAAAAAACCTCTCTGAATATATTATTAAATCCTTTGAAGGCTTCTAACACAGCAACATATTCAGAAAAATGTTATAACCCTTCTCCTCTGTCAGTCTTTCAGATTTCATTATCCTCTACTGTAAATTGATATTGTCATACAAAAAAACCTCACTCAGCCTTCCTTATCCTCCCTAAAAGCTTAAGTATTATAAATTTGGACATGCCAGGAACTTGATACCTCGCTTTTGCAATACCAATTGTTCCTTGCACATGTTCCTGCACAAGTGTAACCAATCATCTAATGAGATCAGGGCTTCCTAATGAATTGCTTCTAGATGCAAAGATGCTTCCAGGGAATTCAGCCCTAAAAATTCAGTGTATTACTGTTCATTAGTAGAAGTTACTCAACAAGTGCCTATGAGATTGTATTAATTCCCAAAGTCAATAAGCTCAACTGTTTCCAGTTGCTCAACATGTTCTTCCCAGGAGCTCTTAACAAAACAAAGCAAAACATTTAAAACAGGCTGCACAAGATGTGGATTGCCAGAGTTTTGATCTCCTAATACCACCTCCTAAATGGGAAATAAATAGGGACCACACAACAAGGCTCAGATCAGAGGCAACAGAAAGCCCCACACAGGGCAGAGCTTTGTCCTCCTTTGGTTTTTCAAACAGATTAGGCCTTGTCTCAGCTCTGCAGGACTGCTGATATGATTTGATGGTCCCTTTTCCATAACCTTTAAAAACACACATTCCCACAGGGACATGCTCCTGGAATGATTTCCATTCCACGCAGAGCAGAACACCACCAAGTCTGTGATGCTCTCATTAACTGAGGGCTCTGGCTGGGCTGCAGGCTCTGCAAGAACAAGACCTTCAGGATCTCAATTTGCTGAGCTCTACATTGCAGTCACTGAATTTTCAGATGAGTTTTGGCACAGGATAAATAAATGCAGCAGCCAGTGCAGTCACAATATTCAGTCACCTCTGTTGATGGCAAGCACGAGCAAGAAGCACCTTTACAGATTATACATGGAATTCCCACAGACTGCAGGTGGCTGCTGACAGCATTGGGCTGCCAGCTAAGACCTGGAAATTGGGATGCCAAGAGCTTCTGTGCCTACAATGTGACTCTGAAGTGCAGCCCAGCCGCAATGACATTGCCTACAGCTGTTTCCTACTTCAGAAACCCACAAGCTTTACCAGGAACCAAATTACAACCTTCACAGTTCCTTGTTATATTTGACTATGCACTCCCTTTTTTACTGTACACTCACTCAGAGGAACAAACATTCTTATCTTAAACACAGAACACAATTCTTATATCAAACACAGAATTCCTTCCAAGTTGTCAACTGAGGATTTTAAAATTTTGAGCTTGAGGCCTTTCTTCAGACATCTCATAGCAGGGCCAGACCTTTGGTGAAGCACTGTCCAATTCTATCAAGATCATGTTTCCAACACAGTCCTCAGGTCTAACTTCCCCAGCTTGGCTTCATTTGAGTTCCCTAAACCCTCTATAAACAACATGCACTTTTTTTTTCCTTTACACATCACATGGATCATTATAAGTTTTGGAGGGAAAAGGAAAAGAAGCCACTAAGAAAAACCCACCAAACACAAAGAAACCCAAGAATCTTTTACAGTAAGACAGTAAGGAAAAGGCCAAGCAGTGTAATTTATACCCTCCTGTTATCAGGGCCAGTTTGAGTCACCTCAATGCCACTGGTAATCTTTTCTACTTCATTCCAAGAATATATTGACTAAAATTTGGAAATTTCAAATGTGTTAAGTTGAACATACTCAACTAGCTAAAAACCCCGAAATTCATAAATTAGAACAGTCTCCTTTCTTGTGCCTTCAGTTCAGAAACAAAGCTGAAAAAGCTGACAAGTCTCATGAGTTGAATGCAGTTCACGGACATGGTAAAATTCCATAGATTTTAATCTATGAAAAGGTCCATCCAAGTTTGGCTAAAGAAAATAAATCAGCTTGAATCCAACTCAGACTTCTAGCTTGACATACATCCCACTTTGCATCACAACTGCATAAATGAAATTATGAAAAAAATTTCACAAATCAACATTAAAAATAAGTCTGTCTCTGAAGCATTCTTAAAACTGAAAAACTAAACATGCTGAAAATTCAATACATTTTCACAGCCTTTGAAACAAGAAGTCTTACATGAATGATGCTAAATTTAATCCCCTCATTATCTGCCTTGTAAGGAAATTCCTGCCACACCACAAATGAAAATGAAGATCAAACCACACAACTTGACCAAGATCACAAAGTATGGACTTGTTTGTCTCCAAGACAGCTCTTGCAACAAAACAGGAACTGAGGCTTAATATATTCCATGGCCAGAGCTGCATCAGCCTCTGCAGCTCAATATGCTTCAAATCAAGGGCTTTACCACAATTTTTCAAAAGGACAGACTCTTCCATCCTGCCACCATGGATTTTTAAATGCACCATGAGATTTTAGTTCTCCCAAGAGCTTAAGAGACTTTGGGACACAATCAGTAGTAGAAAACAATAGGAAAATATCAGGTATGAAATTGGAACTCTAATTTTTATCTTTAGATAAAAGTTTTATATATACTTTATTTAGAAATGTTACTAGAACAAAGCTTCCAAAAATATGCAACATGTTCTTTGTCTTGTGCTTAGAAAATACCCCAACTTTGTAGCAGCCAGTAACATTTTACTAACTGGTCATAACAAACTTGGTGGGCTTTTTTCCTCTCTCATTGTGAATGTATTCATTTTTAATTTTTTTTTTTTAATTTAGTGGTACAGTGCAGCTATTCAACTATTTGTGGTACCAATAATCAAGGATTATGGAGTTCTAATTTCTCTCTTTTAACCTCTCCTTTGTAGTCTATATTCTCTGCATAAACACAGGACTGCTTTAGTTTAGTTCCAGTATTGCCAACTCCTACAATATCATTTTAGTCATGACTTCTGGTGCTTTTCTCTATACCTCAAATGTTAGAATCACCTATGATTTATCTTCTTAAACACATTCTTGTCCTCAATATTAAAGAAGAAACTTGAAAAGGTCAAGCAAGTCATTAGCTTCATGAAGCTCAAAAACCAAAGAAGTAAACCTTACCTTTTTATTGCATTATTTTTTCAAATATTAATAGCTTTAAGACACTTTTTAAGAAGAATCTTTAAGAACCAGATTCTTCCTTGTGAACAAATTTTGAAATAATGTAATTCTTTCACCGAACCAAAAGCATAATTAAATGCTTTGGATAAATCATACACTTAAATCACTTCACCAAAAATTGTCCATTTTCTCCATTTTTTGCACATATCACAGCTATTTAAGTACCATAGAACAGCAAAGGCAGATAACTGTACCTTTTTATTTCCTCTTAAAACCTACGATAAACTTTTTTCTCAAGTAAAATGGTTTATGTTTCATGTTGTACTTGCCCTTTTCATAAGATTTATGTTCTCTGTATATAACTTAGCAAAAAATATGTTGTAAAGTTACATTGTGGAGAGAAAAAAGTAACAAAGATGTTTATAAGAGCTTTTCTATAGCACATGCTCATCCTTGATTTTGGTAAGGTTAATTTTTTTACTGTTTACTTCATCCTCAGAGGATAAACCCTTTGCAGAACTGAATCACTGCAGCTGAACCCACACTATGAACTAATAACCTCTGTAATAATTTTTAAAGTTTTATTCTTTTGTTTTTTCAAATGGGAGTTGGTAACACTGAAAGAATCCTGCCAATTACATTGAAGCGATTTTAACAAAAGAAGGAATTGCTTCACAGCCTTATGACACAGCATCTACAGCAAGTGATGATGTGGCACAAAACAGTTTTTTTAAAATTTTACTGGCAAATCAGAAGAGGGGCCAAGGGTGTTATTTTGTGTTGCCTTCCCACAAGGCTCCTCACCACAAAATATGGCTTAAGACAGACCTTTTGTTCCTCCAGCTGGGGTAGGCTATGTCTCAGATGATTTCACCAGCATAAGAACTTGCTGCCCTCTACAACTTGAACTTCTCAGACTTCCAAGGAGTAAGTTTTCTTGGTAAGCAGGAATAAAATGAACCTATTGTGTTATTTTTTCAGTGAAGAGTGATTCATGCATGTTATATAATATTTAGCTTTCAGCTAGTAAACTGCTTACAAATACAGTTACTGAGCTCTGAGTTCCTTACAGATGGTAGAGAATCAAGCTTTTAAGATTTTCTATTTTTTTCAGCACTGTAATTACGTGATTTGTTATATTGTCTGTGTCTGACTTGCATCTCCTGTTATTAAGTTTCACCTGACGTGACTGTTTTAAAGCTAGCTGGGTTCTTAGAAATATTTTGTGAAGAGGTGTCAGTGCCTCAGTGCTTTGAGACATGACCTGCAAGCCTGGCAGGTTACTATTCTACCAATAAGTGACTCAACTACAGCCGAGGTAGAAATGGTTCCCCCCCAAACCAGCTGTCTCTCTCCATAAAACCTGGGGAGACTTTGGTACCTAATACCTCTTGTTTATCATTCCACCTGACATGATGGGAGCTCTCTTCACATTGTCCACATGTCAAGTGGATCAACCCCATAAAGGCCTAAGAAAGCTTTTTCATCAAAGTGAACAGACTTTCCTAAGCTGTTCCTTCTTATTTCTGAGGACAATTGTGGCACTGAGAACAAAAATTATTAATTGGAAATTTTGTGGCATGGACTCACAAAAGTGCTGAGAGACTAGAACCAGAAGGTGAAGCTCAAGTTCTAGACTGAAATTGAAGAGAGTGGAATCAAGAGGAAACAAAGAGCAAAGGGGATAGGTTGTGTAAGGCTCTTTGCCGCAAAACCAGAAGGCAGTCACAGGAGTCAGAGACAGATTTTACATATGTAGGCACAAACAGGACTGATTTGAAGACCGTAAGATATTCTCATGTTCTGATACACACTGCCTGAAATCTGAAGCCAAGTGAATCCCTCCCAAAGCACAGCCCAGCAAGTGCCTGCACAGTTTATGGGCACAGTGCATTTAAGCAGCACTGGCAGTTTGAGGCTGCTCTGTGACTCTGCTAATTGCTTAATTAGCTCAGACATCCTGCGATGCTGCAGGGATATGGAGTCCCTGGCTTTGCTAAGGACCTGCCTAGAATGGAGCTCCAAACAACTGATGCTACTCAAATCTCTTTTTAAGGTTTTAATCAGTTACGAAGCTTGATTACATTCAAATGTAAAGTTAGATATCCAGGTTAGGCAATGCCGCATGGTGACACCCAGCCACTGGCACACACCAGCTCTATGCCACACAGTATCGTTACAAGGATGCATTAAATTCCAAAAGTTTGTTACTACTTTTCTCTTTAGAATTCTCTTTCTCTTGTTCAGTTCATAGAATACATCATGCATTAGGTAATCACCACTAGGAATCATCAGAAATGACTACTTCTAAGTCTCATCTCCTTTGTTACTAACAGCATTCTGTAAACAAATACAGAGACTGACAAGGGAAAAAAAGAGTCCCTTAGGTTAAAACATATAGGAAAAAAACAATATCTGCTTTTCTCTCTCTGCTTCAGGGTTCTTGTGCTATACTGAACAAAGTCTCTTAAACTTTTCCATGATTTCTGTGGTTTGACCTGCAATGTAACATTTTGACTCAGCTGCTGTTTAAGTTGAACAGCTTGACATGATTCACAACTCATTCTGCCAAATAACAGGGTTCTTCTGACTGCACAAAGTGCTCTAAAATGTTAGACTGGCTTGGAGCATCAGAAATTTGACCTGCAAAATTATTTGCCTTTCGCAGCATCAGGATTTCATCTCAGAAGGGTACTTGGAAGGTAAATTAGTTCACATCTGTAAAGAACATTTGATTACAGAAGCATAAGAAGGTTACAAAGAAAACTTATCACTGGAGATTTTACATCATGTGCAGTGCACGATGGTTGAATTGTACTGGATTTAAGTAAATGTGTGGATTGTATGGATTTAACTAAATGATGAGAACAGAAAAATCACATTATATCATCAACACAGAGTACTAAGTCAGTTATGTTTTGTGGAAAATAGAAAAACAACACAAAATGCCACAGAACATACAATTTGCAAAGCCATGTAAATGTCTATTTTACATAATATACAATATTTCCAAGTAATCTACTTCAATGTTCTCTTTATAGAGCCAATCCTGTTGTGGTACTCCTCTGTGCCAAGCACAGCACAGGTATAAAGCTGTTCCTTGTCTGAAGCAGATCAGAAATCCTCTGTTTACTTCAAGGACAGTAAATTTGTTTATGTTTTTTACATGGAAAGTACAGATCAAAACTTGAGTTTGCTAATAATGTCACACACAGTGTTGTCAGAAAAAGGCATTATTCTACCTGCTTAATTATACATTGCTGTTTCTTAAAACTTTTATGTCATTTACTTTATGACTATCTAAAACTTAGTGTTTCTTCTCATCAACAGGTCAAAACATACAAATTTAAATATGGGGGTTCTGAGCCAGGTATTGGTCTTTCACCTCCTCTGGGCTGCTCTGGTCTTGTGTCAATATGAAGATTATGATTTTGAGGATGAATATGGTGGGGAGCCAGATCATCAACCTCCATATTATTTTAGCCCAAACACCCAAGTTGAAGTTCCTCGTTTTCCTTTTCCAGTTGAGTGTGCCAGGGAATGCTTTTGTCCACCAGCTTTTCCGTTATCCATGTACTGTGATCACCGGCAACTCAAGACAATACCAAACATCCCCAGTCACGTGCAACAACTTTATCTGCAAAACAACAACATTGAAGCTGTGCCTGCAGGACCATTCACTAATGTTACCTTCATAAGGGAAATTAACCTCAGCTACAACAAAATTAAATTCCATATGATTGACCATGGTGTTTTTGCCAAACTTTCAAACTTAGTGCAACTCCATTTACAACATAATGAATTAGAAGAAATTCCATTTCCTCTGCCGAGCTCTCTAGAGAGACTCCTGCTTGGTTTCAATAAAATTTCCCAGCTACCTGGAAATGCACTGGAAGGATTGCCCAACATGACCATGCTTGACCTTTGCAATAATTTACTTGATGACTCAGTATTAAAGGAAAAACCCTTTTCCAACATGAAAAATTTAATGCAGCTCAACTTATGTAACAACAAATTACGGACTATGCCTCCTGATCTACCATCATCCCTTCGGCATCTCTCTCTTGAAAATAACTCCATTTCTCATATTCCAGAAAACTATTTCAAGAGACTTCCCCAAATCATTGCTCTAAGAATGTCCCACAATAACCTGCAGGACATTCCACCCAACACCTTTAATCTACCCAACCTTCTAGAACTTAAGCTTGGACATAACAAATTGAAACAAGTATTCTACATTCCAAGAAGTCTGCAGCATTTGTACATTGAAGGCAATGAAATTGAAAGTAGGTTGATACTTAAATTTTGTAAAAAGCAATAAACATAGTGGATTTTGGCACTGGTCATGGGAGGAGTGTGGGGAAAATATCATCCTATATTCAGGATGCAATATAAACACATCCTCAGTCATTTGTGAAAAATTTGAAATTAGAGAGGATTTAATGTTTAAGCTTATCCCTAATTTGCTATTCTTTGTAAAAGTTAATACCAGTTTTTCATATAACAAGCTAAAATCCTTTTGAAAATTGCTTCTGATTTGGCAACTCATAAAAACAGAGAAAAGGAATTATGAAAATATTTCATTCATATAAAACAGTAATTAAAAATTGAATTGGTAGTCGCATTTATTTTTTTCTTTACCTCACAACCTTATACTTTGCAAACCCCCCAACTGCTACCATTTTCATTCACAAAACTGATTTAAAACACAGAGAAGGGTTATACTGCTGTGCAAAATATATTTTCCATTTTAGATTTGAAAACTTAAGTATCACCTTTGTAATAGGTCTTAAATATAACCGCTTTCTGCATTTTAATTAACATTTTTCTCTCTTACAGACATCAATGTGACGTTGATGTGTCCAACTCTGGACCCACTGTACATCCATCAGTTAACTTACATACGGGTGGACCAGAACAAGCTCACGAGCCCAATCAGCACCTACGCCTTCTTCTGCTTCCCTCTCATCAGAACCATTTATTATGGAGAGCAAAACGTCACTGTCAACAGATCAACTGGGCTCAGAACACCGGTGTTTCGGCGGTTTTTAACACCAGAGGAATTCCAGGAAGCGGAAGACAATCATGAAACACTCGATGAAGGAACTGAAGAAGATCATGAAGCAGAAGACAGCTATTTTGATCCTTACTATCACTGAAGTCATCATTGTTAATAAGTACATACGGAAACTTTTCATTAGTCTGGGTAATTCATGTCCATCCTAGAACAAGTGGATAGTTCAGGATATTCAAGACCCATCTATAAAGTGGAGATAGGACTTTGAAGTAGGTAAATGTCCTATTGTTGGTGTAGTAAAAAAACAACATTAGGAACAAAGAGCCCTCATCTGAGCATTAGATAAAAGTCTGACACATAACCTGGGTTGATGATGTGCTCACCTTTGGGTGAGCAGCCTAAGTAAAAGAAAATTGACCTGAAAAGATTCTGTTCTAAAGTGATCCAATTGTAAAAGGACTAAAATAAAAATCAGTGTCAGACTCAGTAGGAACTAATGATCAAGGCCAAAAATCCATTCAGCTCTACATCCTACTGCTGACAGCAGAAGCAGAGAGACACACTAGAGAAGAGGACAAGAGGACAAGATCACAGAATACTTCCACACAAGGTTCCTTCACATCTCCCAGAAATACAGATGTTTCTTCTTCCAATTTCTAATTGGACAAGAAAACCACAAATGTGGAGCTTCAAACCTTCCCCACAGTGTTTTAAGTGTCCTGGCAAGGTGTATTGTAATATTTGCTTCTCTGGCTGTACCTCAACTATCACAATCTTTCAAATGAGATTTCAGCTTATTACTAACACAGGCAATAAACAATCTTTCATCAAGCTGCTGGGATCTAGGGAAAAGCATGTGCATTAACACAACTTAACCATTAGCATTTATATTTTCCCTATGCTTCAGCCCATGTTATTTTAGAAGACACATAGAAATACAATGTAATCTTTTAACTTAGAATTATTCATCAAGTAGAACAGGAAGAAAGCGAAGCATTACAGATTATTTAAACTATTAATTTAACCCATCCCTCCGCACAGCTAATACTAATTAGTTGTATTCTGCTTCAAAGTAGAATCAGCATTGCTTTAAGTAACCTAGAGAAAACTTTAAGCTATGCACATTTTTTTGTCATGTCTTATGCCTAGAAAAAGATCCAGAAAACTACAAGGGAAGACAACATTATAGAGCACTTTATTGCTTTTTTTAATTTCCCTTATTTATTTTTCAGCACTTTTTCCCTAACAGAGCTTTCTTAGCTGTAAGGAAAAATCACCATTTTCCACAGCAGTATTAAATGTTTGCAAGTAATAGATCCATACATCATACTACCAACGTGGCATAATTTTATGTAGTCTTTTTAATTGTCCTACACTTAGAGAACAATGTAATCAGATTTCTATTAGAATTTCTAAGAAGTCAGGCAGGTTTCATTTTTTCTCTTAGAATTTCAGTTATTTTTTAACCCCATCTTTATATATGTGGTTTCTGATGTATTGACTGAAATATTAACAAAATGAAAATACTTAATGACTATTTTTTAAGAGAAAGAGATTTATTGTAAAGTTATGGATATAAACTTTAAGAATAGATATAATCTTTAATGACAACTGGTTGTCAGAATTTGTGGGTACAAAATTAATTCTACTGTGATTAAGTTGTGGATCTTCAGCCAACAAACTCAAATCTATTCATCCCTCCTTCCCCTTTTTCTTATCTGCATTCTGAACAAATACAGTATTAATAGAAAAATATTTTATGTTCACCCCACAAATTTATAGTGCCACAGAATTTGTCTTCCTCTTTAAAAAAAGAAATTAACATTTATCACCCTCAAATACTTCTGGGTTCATCAATAAGGAACATATGCCTGTATTCATTCCTTCATTTAAGTACTCAATAACATATATGAACAGTATATACAAGAATTTATATATATCTATACCTTTATAGCTCTATTAATATACACATGTAGTATATTAACCTTAGGGAACCTTTCAACTATTTCAGATTTTAGGTGAATAGTGCACAAAACGCAAATCTAGAAGGAGCTTTTTTGAAAAGCTTGCTCAGCTTTAAAAATAAAAGAACACTATGCAGCCATAGTATGAATATTACATCTTTTATCACAAACTTTCTGCTTTTTAAAAACATTTATGAAAGCTTAGCTGTAATTTTAAAGTAGAATTCAAGGTATTCACTTTGCTGCAACTTGTTATATGCATTTTTTAAGTCAAACTGGAAATTATTGAAAGCTTCAGAGCTGTCTTACTACACTTATTCAAGTGGAACATGAGATTTGTATAACGAACAGAACTATTATAACTCACTTTTTTTTCAATCAATATTATCAGATCTCATCTGTGGCAAATAGGACACTTATTCCAGAGAAGCTTTTACAGTGGACAGGGAAGCAAAGATTTGGTAGCCTAAGAGAAATGAGAATCTATAATAAAATTCTGGATTAATGGATATGTAGCTGAATGCAATTTGCTCTGGGTAACACTGGGGATGTCTTCTGGAAAAGTCATGATGTTTTTGCCTTGCAAATATCTTGGAGTTCTCTAAGGGAATTGTGAAGAATATGGAAATGGGAGATCCTGGTCCAAACAGCCTACAAAAATTTGTAAATGTTTTTAAGGAAATTAAGCTGCCACAGATTAAGAGGCAACAGTATGAACAAAAACTAAATAAAATATAAGAAACAGCCTAAGAATAAATGGTCAGTTCTTACCGTGGAAGGGTTCCCACTGGTGGAAGATTTGCAAAGGGCCTGTGCTGGAATTTATTCAATTTAAAATGTTAGCAAGTGATAGACAAACCAGGCTGAGAAGTGAGATGCCAACAACTGCTAAGTGTCGCTGAAGAATGGCTGTAAAAGTCCTCAGGATGCTAAAACAGGCAGTGAAGCTCATCGCTTTTAAATGAAAAGTGATATCCATGGAAATGACAATTTTAGTTTCATATTAAAACTAACAAAGGATGACCTCACTAACATCACTCAGGAGGCAAGACTCGGAAGTGGTTCAGCAGCAATAGGTGTTCAATGGAAACACTGGGTTAGTCTCAGTCATCATAAAAAGGAAACTCAAATGTAGTGAGTAACTAGAGAGAAATGGAAAACGAGACATGAAGACACTGCTATAAACCTGTGGCTCACTCAGACATTACACACACTATTGATTTCCAAAGCCTCGTGTAGCTGGTGTAATTACATAAGGCATGATTAGAAAAGGATTAGAGAAAGGTAACGAAGTCACCAAAGGTAAGGAATGGCTTCTGTATAAACAACATGGAATGAACTAGGACTCAGCAGCTCATCAAAGAGATGGCTGAGGGGGGATACAGAAGATACCCACAAAATTATGAGTCACATTGACATCAAGGGTCTGGGGATTGCCTGCTCCAGTACAAGGGAAGGAGCCATCAAGTGAAGCCCATATGTCCTACTGAGGCCACAGTGAATGCAGCAGCAAATTTAGACATGGTGTCAAGAAAAGAATGGAAAAGTAATTGTATTCCTTGGAAGAGATCCATCAAAGGTTGTTAAACAAGGCACAGTAGGTGCAAAAGTGCTGAGCTGAAAAGCTGGAAAATGGAAGAATATTTGAAGACAGGCTAGAGACAAAGATCGTAAGTGATTTTCCAATTCTCAGTCTTCCCAAAGCATTTGTTTATGGGCATTGCTGGAGACAGAATATTGTACACTTTATTATTAATTCCACACCCAGTTCTATGTTCTCACTATCCTGAACCATGATAACACGCTGGTACTGCTCCTCACTACTACTGCCCTGATACAGTATCAAAACATACTTGCTTCATGTTTGCTCAGGTATTTACTTTCAAATTAAACAATATTTTTAAAGGAGGAAATAGATTAATAAAATAAGGAGTAAACGATATTTATTTCATCAGTAACAGCAAAACCTAAGAAGCATCAAAGAAATTAATGAGTCTATTACAGCACAGTCACAAAATACAGAAACAAAGACTGATCTGGAACTATGCATCTCCACGAGCAATACAAGTGAAGCTGCAGCCACAAGAAATTACTGTAAAAATGGAAAGAAAAACAGAGAAATAATAGTAGTTTAATCCAACTGTCTACATTTCTTCCTTCAGCCTCAAAAAAGTGAGAAGGTATTTTGCTTTTTCCCTGATAACTGTTTTTTACATTTTGCTCCAGTATTCTGATAATAAAAGTAACATGGATGAGGACAAAAACTCCCTTATAGAAAACAGATGTTTTACAGTTCATGTTTTGTGATTTCATTTAACATATTCACATTCCACTTTTACAATATGAATCCATTTCCTTCTTTGTTTCCCAGCCTCATCATTGAGAACAATAATCATAGGCATTTCCTACCTAAAAAGCAGCAAAGGGAAACATACTACATTTTTAACAAAAAAAAAAAATTCACTGAAGACACTTCACAATCATTTTTCAGAACTGCTGCAAGAGTATGATCTATTCAGCAATAAGCTAAATTGTGTATACACTATTGCAAGTTATGGAATTTCACAAATACAAACATTTTTAATATTTTAAACTATTTTGCCCAAAATTTATATTTCTAACAATCTAAACAATTTAAAAGGAAAATAAATAACTCAATCTCATGATTCATCTCATTAATTCATAATCTACAGAGAAAAAATAATAAATCAACCTTCCCCTATGATAAAAGTACAACACAAAGAAAACAGATAAATGTGAAGAGGAGCCATGAACACAGAGAGTAAAGCAGATGCTATGAACAACACAAGGAACAGATGACTCGAACACTGAAGTAAAATATGGATAAGGCCAATGATTCTTGGAGCTCTGACTCAAGTGTCCCTGCGGACACAGTAACAGCTCTCAACAAATGATGATATTGTCATAAGGAAGTAATGCCAATTCTGGAAGGAATTCTAAGAAATTGTAATAAATTGCAGTAGGTTGGCTTTTGTTTCAGGATATAACTGATGTTATATAGCAAAGTTCAAGAGAACATGTGTTCGACAGAGGGGTCTGGGTAAAAAGCACTGTTATTCTGGTTATCATTTGTATGTGTCAACCACAGTTTGATTTCTGTTTAATACTGTGCATGATTTTTACAATGTGTTTTATTCATTTATAACACAGTAACTGATAAAAGGAGTTTTTCTTTTCCAGAAATGCAAGAAATAAAGGTGATGCCTTCAGCCTTAAAAAATTCTGATTATAAATCAGAAACATATGGAAGGATGTTCATACAAACACTAGGTCATTTTTCAGCTGTCTGCATTTTGCAGCTGGTGGCCCTAACAGTGACCTAAATTAATTTAATTCACTGAGCCTTGGAAATTGTTACAACTTTTCATGAAAATACTGGAGGCGTTTATGCACAACTATTTCACCTCAGGTACTTTTTTTGGTAATTCTGAATATTGATGAACGTTCTATGTTTTCTCTCTAAGACATGACAACATTTAATTGTACCTCTGAACCCTCCTCCATCCCTCAAGGATGCTGCGTTGAAATAGACTTTGCTTTACTCAACAACTCTTCTACAGTATCTCCCTTCAGTCCTCAAATCAGCAAACAAACCAGGAGATTGCTCCCTCCTCCCTCTGGGATACTCTTAGTTCCCAGAATAAATGCAACCCCATCATAAGCACGGGCATTAAACTGCCTTAAAACTATTTTTACTCCCTGTATCAGGACCACAGCAAAAAGCAGAGGGGAATGCAGGAGTCAGAGAAGTTTTATATCACACATTTTTGCAGCAGCACCAAAGAGATAAAAGTTTTAGGAAGTAGAATTAATCCCACACAAACATCAAGCAGAAAAAGCCTGTGTTATAGAAAATAAAACTTGTGTGAGAACCATTCAAAAAAGTTATTTATTTTAGTAAAGTAATAAAAATAGAACCATTGAGTTCAGTTTCAACATCAAATAATGCTTTTGCAGTCTAACAGTAAATCTATGTCCCACTGCTTGCGGATTATTCTGTACATATTATCAGGCTGGTGCAATAACTGTCTTTTCCTCTATAAAACCTTTCCTATTATAAAGATTCCAATCCAGAACAGCTGATCAACATTGTGAAGTGTTTAAATCACACTTTGTACAAGAGTTACCCCAAGGAAACTTGAACATGTTACCTTCCACATGGAGAAAAAATACCACACACAAAGGAAAATTCAGCAGCGTGCCCAGGTCAATAAATGCCCAGGAATCTTTAAAAGCTTTCCTGATTTGTCACTATCTCATTCTGTCCCATACAAATGGGCCAAGAGAAGGCACTGACTTTTGAGCATTCTGTATAAGTGATTCCCAGCATTCACCATAAACACAGGTCAGCTGAGCAATAATCCATACTATTTTTTTCCAAGAACGCTTATAAACAGTAAAAACTCAAAATACATAACTTGCAAATATTGTCCTTATAGACTATGATACAAGATGAAAGCCAAGGTCTTTAAGCAGCTGCAAAATACACTTTCTTTGCCTAAATATAGAACAAACCTGAGTTATTAAAAAAAAATCACCTCTTTGGTTTATTTTATAAGGAATATCTTGATAGCAACTTTATAGGACTCTCCCTAGTGCTGCCTCATAGCCCTATTAACCCTGGCCCCCCAGAGATAAGGCCCTATGTTTTTTCCTTCCCATTTTTCTTTTACCAATGCTCTGCCTCCCGTTGCACAACCACAAGTTTTTATATAGGCAGTGCCAGCCCCTGCTCCCATGTAATTCCTACAGGCACCTTGGAGAAATCATTTCCAACCAGTCTGACACAGAGGAAATTCTACCCCTCTTTTTATTGACGTATAAACAACACTAAATACTAGATTCTTTCCCAGATACTGAAGATTTAGTCACCAATGTGTAGTTTGGATAGTTACTCTCATTTCTGTCTTGCTCTCCTATGCTTTTCATACCTCTGCCATCCCTATCTAACTTCTCACTGTTTCCAAAAAGCTCTTCACTCTTCATTGTCTAACATGACAGAAGGCAACCCTGGGGAACAAATTCTACACCTACTCTGCATGCAACTCTTTTCACCCAAAGTTAAGTTTTTCTGAAAGCAGAATCCAGAGTGTCCCTGTTAGACTGGCTTGGGTTCCATCCTCTACAAGAAAAGAAGTCTTGTGGTTCATTTACGCCTTATACACAGCTACACTTCATATCCTCGTAAGTGTATACACTAGATATCCTTACAGGGAAATGACTGCTGTTCAAATTTAAGCCATAATTCCGTGTCAACAAAATTTGTACAGACAACCATTTCAAATGCCTAACACTCCAGGTAGAAGTATTTTGTGGGGAAAGCAGCCAGTGCAAATGAGATATCACAGGGAAATCAAAAAACATACCATGAACATGTTTTCAAGGCCCTCGTCAGAAGCTGGTGCTCAATGAGTTAATAACACAACAGGCTTAGGTTTCCAGAAGAGAAACCACCTTCCAAGTACATAGATCCTCATAACCAGAGTCCAAGCAACAGACACTTATACATCCAACTTTCAATCACTAACAGTGCCTAGAAAGCTCTCTCTGCTTGCCAGGGTATTTCCTGTGAGCTCTCCTACTGCCAATGCATATGAACCACATATTTCATCTCACATGATTTGGATATTGTGGTTATTTCTAGTCACTCTGAGCAGGAATAATACTCCCGTTCCTTGTTTGCAGCCACTTCTACCATCCCCATCCCCGTGCTGATCTGAGCATCTGGCACATGCTCAGATAAAAACTGGTTTTCTCTGACATTATTTGCTGATACATTTTCTTCTTCCTGACACAAGGGATGACAAGGCAGACAAAAAACAGGACAAGACTTTACTTGGCACTGGAAGCTACCCTCTGATGACATCATGCCAGATGAACTACTTAACATCTCACTCTTTGAATGTATCTGGAAGGAAGTATTCATGAGTTTCTGAGAAGTGCTTGTATTACACTGAGTATACACACCACAGCCTTTTTGTGATAAGCACACAACCGCTATCTTGTGACCCTGATGAACACAGACTTTTCACAATGTTTTGTGCAGAAGCTGTTCCTGAGGCTGTCTAACAATTAGGAGCCTCTTCTCCCCTTGCAGCTCAAAACAAACGAGAGTTTCCTTGAATGAACACTTCCTGTATTTTCAAGGCTTCATTTATCTAGTAATTTTCCCTCATTTTTTTAAGCTGTCGTATATAAGGAAAAGATAACGCTATTCCTAAGACATTCTATGTACATAGCTGTGAAAGCTAGGATTTCAGTACTTATGAAATAAATTATCATGAAAATATAAAAAATATATTTAATATTTTATCTCTTGCTTTCAGCTTCAATACTTAATATTTTTTGTCCCTCAGAATAGTTATACTTTTACTATTCAGGCATTGAAAACAGTTGGATGCCCCAGAGACAGAGGAAATGTTAACCTGGATGTTTGGCAGAGGGGCAACAGCTGGAAAGGGTAAATAAAAAGCAGAGCTGTGTCACTACTTCCCAGACATGCATTAAGCCAGGAAGGATGGTAAGATGGTACTGACACTGCAACTTATTTAACCACTTCCAAACTCCTGGTGTCCTTATTGTTCAGGAGAATAGCATCCAATGGGATTCAGGGCCCAATTTCCATTATTACTGAGCCTCTTCCTTTCACATCTCCATTATATCATTACAGTATTATCCTAGAGCAAGCTTCAAGTCCAAACGACCACATTGTTAAATTTGCAAATGAACTAAACTACAAATATTTTTATAAAATCCTAATAACTTCAGAAACTGGTAGGATTATAAACCCAAAAAGATTTTAGAGAGTAACTGGCTGTAGTCACTCTCCAATCTCCAGATTTATTACAGACATTTGGCTGCCAAACAAGGCAGCACTTAAAACTAAACCAAGAGGTCCACAGTTTATCACCAATATTACTCTAGAAAAAAAAAAGGGACAAAAACGTATGACAATAAAAGAGAAATGTAAATCTGGATATATTCCCACTAGATTTTATTGCTACATACTTTTTAAAGACTTGAGAAAGCTACTCTATAAACTTTCAAAGTTGGTCATCTGTCTCCCATTTGTGCTGACTGCCAAAAATTCATAATGAGGAAAAGGATGGGGGAGGAAGAAATGCGTTACAAATCCAGAAAACTGCTGCTCATAGTTCAGATGGAAATTCTACACCTGGACAGCGTTTACTGAGCTATCTATAAAATTGAAACAGACCTTTACTCCAAGCAAGCATTTATTGTGGAACCAATTTTTCAATAAACTGTCTAATAAGTCAATTAATGAGGCAATTAGACAGTGATTGTCTAAAAATCAACACAAACACAAGTTCCAAAGAATATTTTTCCAGAACTCTTCAGACTGAAAAGTTTCCATTCCATAGGAAGGTGAAACTTCTTTAAAACATATACAACTTGTAATAAAACATTTTACTATTCACAAAATGTGACTAATACAGCAGACGTTGTGTTTTGGCTCTACCTCTGTCTCAGAAAGCAGCTGCTTTGTCTCTTAGCTGAAGCATTTCACAAAATGGATAACACATGCCTTATTAAACTTCCAGTTTGCACAATTAATATTTGATTTACAGAAAAAGCCTTAGCAATTATAAAGAGCAAATCACCACAAAGCAGAAAGCTGCCATTTTAACAAGGAACACCAAAAGGAGGATGATCTACACTTAGCATTTGCAAATGTTATGCAAAGCACAACCCCCTGCTCCAGGATATTACCTCTCACCCTGGGGAGAGAATGCTGGCAAAGCATTTATACCCCATGGAAAGCACTCTTCAGACTGTCAAACTTTGAGAGAGTATTCATTTCAACAATTTGGATCTAATTCATAACTTTAACCTAAAGTGCATTGACAAAAGAGTAAGTATAGATAAGGATATCTGTTTTTTCACTGAAGAGCTTGGAATCTGCTTAAAAGGTAGGTGGACTTTTTCCTTAAATGTATATTAACCTAGAACTTAAATAAAACTACAGTAAAGAGGAAGAAAATGCTGTGCAAAGGTTTATTTTTTTAAATATTGCATGCATATTTGTAATGTTTCAAAGATTATGCTTGCAGCCTCTTCCCCCTTTCCTGCCTGAGAAGTGCACAACCTGTAAAATATTCTGAGGATATAAGTTGCCTTCTCTTCTTTAGTCTCAAATGTAAAGTAAAAGACAATGAGAAGTTACTGTTACAGAGCATTTAGGTTTGAAAATCCTTGTTTTGACAATCAAGAAAAATGCATTTGAACCTCTCATATTTTAATCAGTTCACCTACATACATGCCAAATGTTTCATAAATTTACAAAATCCTCTTGCTTTTAACAAAGATAACATACTGGGAAACAAGCAAATACATTAAAGATAATATCTGCCTTATTAATGGGAAAATGTTTATTATTTCCCAGTTTCTTCTGATGTTAAGAACAAGCTTTATAAAGTTAGAGTCTAATTAAAGGATATCAAGAGTTAAAAGTTGTTCCATGTTCCTTATGTGTTAGAAACCCCTGCCAACAAGTCCTCTAGGCTTTAAATATTGTTTTGACGGATTGCATTTTCGTTTCCAGTCCCAAAGAAAGTGTTCTCCAGAGTCCAGGCACGAGCAGATCTTCACCAGCTCACTGAAAGCCACATACATTGTTCTGGGCAAGAATGGAGACTTTGCAGGCTACTATTTTTTTGTTTGTGTTTGTACCTTTGGTAAATCCAGCACCACCTCTACAGCAAGAATCACTCCAGTTTTATGAGTATGAGACAGATGTTTCCATGGAAAGCCTGACCCAACAGGATTATGAAATGCAATCCAAGGATATAAGAAAGGTATTATATTTATATTTTCATTTTAATGTTTTTAACTGCTAAGCATTATATAAAAGAGGTGTTATGTGCTTGCATGTGAGTTTTATGGAAAAGTCTAAGAATACAGGAAAACATACAGTGGGTTCAGACACAGGGAAAGCCACTCAAACTAAAACCACAAAAATATTGCCCTTGCTACAGTCTGAGTAAGCCACAGAAGGCAGGCTTGCACAAATAAGGCTAAAGCATCATTTTAACTCTGCTGTTCCTATGTGCCTACAGTCATAACAGCTTCAACAATAAGATCTATTAATTACTAGCTCAACAGTTTGAACAACGTTGTATGAACTCAGTAAGTTTGCTTAAAAACAAGTGATTTTTTAATGTCAAAGTAGTAATTGGAACCCCACATTTTATTGAACAGAACCTGCCAGTGTAAGCCACAGTTTCTCTTCTCTTCTGACTTGCCAAATTATCAGGTTTGTTGCCTCAGTTTTTTAGGGGTGGGTGGTTTTGGTGTTTTACAATTCAACACTTCAGCAGTCCTGAAGTTCTCTGGAATGTCCAGTGCTGCAGGAATCATCTACACCATTAACACTTTGAGGGGCTTAATAAAGGCAGTATTCCCGGTATCTCAGTGCACTCACCAGCATCTCCCAACAATGTTTTTGCTGGGTGCTCCACAGTCCTGCCTCTTAATTTCAACACAAAAACAGAAGACACAAAGCCAGGGGAGAATTAAGAGAAGTACCACAGCCTCAGCTGCCAGAGACAATTACAAACCTTGCACCTCTCTTCAGACCTAACCAGTACACATTGAGAGGAGATAAAACACTGATCAGAGAGAAAAACCAGCAGCAATTGTCCCAAGAGTATTTGCCAAGGAAAATACCACAGGTCCAAACCAAGTGGTAACAGCCCAGTATGAAAAGCTCAAGGAGGTTTTCATTAGTATTAACTGTACTTGCTACAATAATGAAGTCTGATAAGCAAGAAAAATAAGACAGCAGCAAAAGATAGTAAAAAATTGCAGACCAAATATAGAAGAATCACTTTTGTATACTTTTTTAATGTTTCCAAATTCTATCTAAAGTACAGCTTTCCACTGTTGAACTAAAACAGCTACATATTTATATTTTAAAAAGTCTAAACTATTTTAAAATCTGCCATCTGCCACAGTGATGAAGTAACATGTTTTCACAAACCCATGAAAAAGGCACTATATAAATGACTCTCAACTAATCGGTGACTATCCACTCAGAACTAAGTTTTTAAAAAATAATAAACCTGCTAACTTTAACCAGCTAGGCACAGAATCAGATGACACTCATTAAGAAATTGTTTGCAGAAGATTGCTGCTTGTTTCAGTAGAGGAACAACAAGGAGTATACCTACATGGAAATGGTGCCAAGAGATGTGCCACAGACAAATCAAAGTCCTCCTGGCAGTGCTATAAGCTGGAGGTCTTCCGAAGGCCAACAGTTCTGCTTAGGATAATTCTAGGAACGTAGTTGGTCATTATTTCCATCAGGTCAGCTCTCCATTGACATGTTTTCATTGCAAAATTATAAATGAGTTCCTTATGTGCAACAACTATGTCGATACAAGTGCCAGGGTTCCCTGTTTAAATCATGGGGTGCACAAACAGATCTTCTATTCATTTATTGTACAAATTCTACTCCCTCAATATTCCAAGTGTTAACTGGAACTGAAATGCGTGCCAAACGTTTCCTCAAGCATGCCCAGTCAGAAAACTATCTTGCACATAAACTTAACTCCTTACTGTATGCTTGAACATGCAGTTAGAAAAGGTTTTCACTAAAAATACCAGAAGAAATTTATTACTATAATTATTTGAAACCACAGTCACTCCAGTCTTGAATAAAATTTTGGCAATTTAAACCACAAAATCTTCATTTCCACAAGAGAACAGAACGACCCAATTAGATAGTGTCTCACATCTGGATTAACTCATTTCATTGAGTATAAACTACCAGCTTTACAGATCTTTGTGTGATAAAATGAATCACTTATTTTGCAGAAATTTGAGGATGGTTAAAATATTTACATGTAAAGTGTTAGTGTGGCTTTCTATGGGTAGTTCTTGTCTGTGAAGTGCAAGAGGCAGGTGGAATTTAAGTATGTAAGTATGCCAATATTCCTTCAGTGCATTCCTTACATATGCAAGTAATGAACTTGTGGTTATAATCCAAACAATCTTCTGCACTGATACTCCATGGTTAGGAATTTCCGTAGCTGATCAGCAAACATTTTTTAATTTCAAGATTTTAATGGTATTGTGCAAATTATCAATTTTCATTTTTTCTGACACTTCCTGCTGGCAGAGATTAGTGGTACATTGCATTCTGCTAAGAAGCACCATGCAGACTCTTTGATGGCTCAAGTAGGGACTGTGCTGGAAATCTACACCTGGGACAGATAAGCTGTGTCAGCAGATGTCATTAAGTGTCCCTCAGCAGCCAAACCAGCTGCAGCCAAACAAGTGCAGCTGTTCATTACCAGTCCATGCACTCAGAAGTCTCTACTGGCACAGACACTTCGGTCCTCAAACTCCACATCTTCATGTGCCTAATCAACACACCTATGTGAGCTAAATCCTCCTGCAGAAAGCTGCTGTAACATTTGCTGTCGAGCTGACACCCCCAGCTTCTCTCCACCCAGCATGGCCACACTGCTGCCAGCATCCTGAGAACCTAAAACTCCACTCGGGCAAACCAACCTAGCCCAAACAAGAGCCAGAGTCTGGAGAGGCAGACGCAGGGAAGAGCCAAGGGACGGATGATTCACAGGCTAAAAAGGGGTCAAAATGACAGAGGCTGGCCAAGATATTTGTTTCTCAGGCTTTCTGTCAAGCCTGAGGGGTTTGTTTTGCAGAATACAAAAATTCCCACAGTAAAGTATACGCAAGCAACAAAATACCAAATCAAAGACAGTATCAGAAGTAGCTGGAAAGCTCTTACTTGCACACTGCTCTTACAGATGAACTATCTGTGTGCCTGAAGGAGGGGAGTGTGGAGGGACTAAAAAAACTAAAAGGGGTTCACTTGTCAGCACTCCCAGCATACAAAGAGCTCTCCAACAGAGCACTGGGCTCCTGCCAGGGCCTGATCCTTAAGTACATTTAAAGCAAAACATCTTCCACATCTCATAATGGTCTTTCCTGCATGTGTTTCCAATAGCCACGCACACCAAAAAACATATTGTCTTGTTCCGTCCTACGAATACTCCCCATTAAAAAAACAAAAACCCGAAACCCTAAACCAATGATGCAAGCGAAAAACAACTGCCACAGTCAACCTGAAATCCCATAAACTTTCATACATGCAAATCACAGTATAGGCCACTGTAGCTATATTTTAATTATAGTGAGAATAGGTAGTTTCTAAAATTCCTCCAGCATACAATAAAAACCTAACTGCTGTTCCCAGCATCACAGAAAGGAGGCCCTTTCTGTTAGCAGCTCACAGACATACATGCAGTTCATGGAAACAAATTACTCAATTTCAGCCAGTACCTGCAATAAATTGTTGATAAACTAAGTTGTCCCGCAAGTGAAAAGATGCAATGAATATCTTCAGGGGACATTGTGAATAGCTTTAAATGCAAGGACCTCTCAGTCATTTTACTGAGATTATTTGGGTAAAACAACAACAAAACACAAACTCACAAAAATAATATTGAATTTTGCATGATATGCAAAAAATTGATCTTCAAAACTCCACTGCATGTAAACACCTACCATTTACATATTCCCTCCCACCATGTAGTCTATATTTTCTATTTTTATTTTGTGTCTTTTGTCCTTTCCCAAAGAACTTGAGTTTTCTAAAGAGCACTGGCAGCACCTTCCCTTCTTGCCTTCCAGAGTGCATAGTTCATGCATGAAAGTGACAATACATCAACATCAGTAACCTGTAAGAATATTTTAAAAATTGGGTGCCATAAGGAGTTATGTTGTAGGAAGCTCACTTTAAAAAGATGTTATTTCAGATCCTCCTAATGCTCTGTGGCTTTTTGTTTGGGGTTTGTGTTTTAAAGTAACATTTGCTCTCTCACAAAGGATGGAACAAACATTTCTCTTGACACTTCCCTAAGGCTGAAAAGGGATGACAGCCAACTCGATGTCCCACCAACAAAGGATACAAGTAAGTTAACTGATATGAATATTGTCATGTCTAAGCTCTCCAACAGAACATATTTTAATATGCAAATCTAGTGTGTGAAGGATAACAAATGCTATAGAATTAATCTTTTCATTTGTGAATATCTTTCATATCTCCTGTGGAAAATCTTCTAACTTCTGATGAAGCAGGCAGAAAATTTTAAAGGATCCTCAGGTAAACTCTGAATATACAAAGCACAGCTTGTAAGAATCCCTCCAGACTTACCCAGTCATATTTCCCATTGAGACATACCCAAGTTAAATAAGTTAGGCAAGACAAACAAGAAAAACAAAATACACCCCCCCATTAAGTTCCACAGTTTACCCAAATGATGATGAAATAAGATATGTTGAGTTTTTCAGTAGATTTCTCTCAAGAAGTGGCTATTCTCAAAGTTTACAGCTGATGATCAGGGAGGTCAATGTTGAAAACAGATCAGGAACATTCTTCACTAGCCAAAGTTTCCTACAGGCTCTTAGGTAAATGTCCAGGTTTCTCCTAACAAGCCCCAATGCTCTCTACACATGAAAGGAACAAAGTTTCTCTGCCAAACAGAGCAGTGAGAAAGACACACATATTTTGTGTGTCTGTGATCTAAACTTCCAAAAATAATTGATGATTCAGCAAGACTACTGGACTGTTAGTCTACATCAAAGTGCGCATTCAAGGGAAATTATCATCAAGCAGCACCTGTGAACAAGGCCCTGTCAAAAGCTAAACAAGTGTCCAAGAATGTCAGAGCTTCTAGACAGACAAGCATAAAAACTGCTGTCTTTTTAACAGTGACAACATTGTTTGACAAACATTTTCCATTTCCTACAAGAACATATGAAAAACAAGCCAATAAATAAAAAACCCCAGACAAGTAGGGCAGTATTCTGAAGCCTAAAAATGATGATATTCACAAAGCTAAACCTCAAAGTCTTCATTCTGTTCTCTGCAGTACTGCTGTAAGAAAAAGAGAATTACTGTAATGTACTGGGTTGGCATCCCAGTATTGACCAGCTGCTTCTGTAACTCCTCACTGGTTGTAGAAGATCCTATTTTGCTATGTAGGGACAACTACCCAGGGGAATGACCCTGCTGTCTGCACTGCAGACAGACCAAGGCGGAAGCCAACCAAAAGTCTCAAAATACAGAACACACAGCACAGGACACAGCATTGGTGACAAAACTGGATTCAAAGCCCCAGTCATTATTTGTATTTGAATACTGCTGGCATAAAACACCAAAGCAAAGCAGAAATTACTAATACTTTACTAATGTCCACAGGGAACAGGACAAGCCATGTTGGTCTTAAACTGCATTGAAAAAGCTTCTCTCTTTTAATTAAAAGAACAGCTGTAAAAATTTCTCAGCATAAAACTGATAGAGATTGTCCACAGGGCTCTAAGCACCCTGGTCTAGTGGAAGGTGTCCCTGTCTGTGTTAGGGGGTTGGAAAGAGACTATCTTTAGGATCCTTTCCAACCCAAACCATTCTATAGTTCTGTAAAAATAATATAAAGACATAATTGCTGGAGTTTTTATCAAAAGGTTTAGACAAAAGAGTAGCTAGGAATAACAGAGAATAGATAATGTGTGACCTGCCAGAAATGCTCCAATGCAGTTATAGTCCCAAATGCATGCACTGCCAGCTGTTTCTCCTTGTGGATTTCTGTTTTTTAAAGAATGGTTCCAAATGAGATATTTAACATGGTCATAGACTTGCAGCTGTCACGTTCACAATACTCTTAGCCAACTAAAGACTTAAACTGAATTCAGGTTGATTAATAGCATTTCACATGTTCAGATAAGAACAGAGATTACACACAGGGAAATCATGCACAATAAAAAGAACAAAAAGCCCAAGCAGTTCAGAATATTACATATTTTCAGAACTTGATACAAATAGAATCTTTGAACAACCTAACAATGGGAAATCTTAAAAGATACTAGAGAAAACTCTAGTTTAGTTTGAATAATCGAGCTGCAGTGACTTGAGTAAGTTGTAACAGTTTGCTCAACCCCCCTTGCTCTCAGACCTGCCCACGTGTTTGCTGTGTGTTTGCCTGAGCGGCTCTGTGTACTGCGAGGAGATCGACATCGAGGCTGTGCCACCCCTGCCCAAGGAAACTGCTTATCTTTATGCTCGCTTCAACAAGATCAAAAGGATTGCAGCCTCAGACTTTGCTGACATTAGTAAGTGGCACCCCAATTTCCATTTCTGTTTCAGAATAGGAACTGTAGGCAAAATGGAAACACTACTTGAACCATGTAAACGTCTTAATGCACCCAAACAATTGGGGAAAGAGCAGATTGCTAAAAATAAAATTCACTTCTGCATCCCAGCCAGTCTTAAATGACGAGGGCATTATTTTTCCTTCAAATGCTCCATGGACAGCTACCCTAGCTATCTCACTCTACAGCATGACAAATTCTACAGATATCGGAAATAATAGTCTTCCAAGACAAAAAAAAAAAAAGATCCAGAGTATTTCCCCTTTCTTTTCTTTTCTCATGGCCTTAAATTGAAAAACCCAAATGACAGTTTAATCCATAGTTTAGTAGTATTTGCATTTGTAGATCACAATTTGGATGCTGCAGCTAACAATATATCATTTAACATATACAGCCATACACATTTCACATGCCATGTCATTAATAAAGTCAATACTTAGCTTTCCATTTCTTTTGTAAAGCTACCTTGAAAAGAATTGATTTTAGTGGAAATAGGATAGAAGAAATAGAAGATGGAGCCTTTTCAAAGCTTCTGCTGTTGGAAGAACTTTCTCTTGCTGAAAATCGACTTATGAAACTTCCTGTTCTACCTCCCAAACTAACAACGTTTAATGCAAACCAAAACAGAATCAAGAGCAGAGGAATCAAAGCAAATGCTTTCAAGGTAAGGGAAAACCCAATAATTTAGGTAACCAAAGTAAACAAAACTAGTAACCAGACTATTCAGTCTGCCACCACATTATTTTTCTGTATTTTTTGTAATCTAAGAAGCAAACTACAATGAAGCAGCTTTCCAGCTTTTGCTTTGCTTTTAAGGCACTCTGGAATATCAGTTATTTGTGCACTGACTCTCATGTCCTTCATGTAAAAAAGAATTTTCTATGAAATATCTCTATTTCTATGAAATACCTACTTCCTTTCTGTCTTACATGGAAAAAAAACCCCAAAAATGATGGTTCTAGTACAGTTCTGTGCACCACAGAAATGCTAATTAACAATATATGTAGTGCTTTATAGTGGTCTCAAATTTTATAACCAGCATGCTGACACTGATATTTCCCAAACACAGAAGGTCTGTTCTATGAATTTCTTGAAAAAACAGAACATAACATTCACAGCAAAAGAATGTTTTTTGTTACATCAGTCTACAGACTATGTGATAAGAAAAAATTACTGGTGTCTTGTACCAGGCATGAGTTACTTTACCTCAAGCAATACCAGCATTAGTAACCTCTCTTTCTTTTTAACAGAAGCTCACAAATTTGGCCTACCTCTACTTAGGACACAACGCACTGGAATCTGTTCCCCTGAACTTACCAGAGAGTCTGCGCATTCTTCACCTTCAGGTATTCCCAAAGGATTTCCTTAACGTTCTCTTAGGAAAAGCCCAAGTAGTTACACACTCCAAACCAGACTTACTCTCTTTTAAAACACTTCCCACTACAGTTTTCCAATGCTCCTCAGAATAAAACCTCTAATCTATAAGGCTACGCCATCCAGAAGTTGCTAATTCCCATGCAAGGATTTATTGTTGGTTTCTGTGTGTCAGGGATAGGAAACGGCAAGAATAAGCCATAATCTTTTACCAACAATGCATTGAACATATGCGTGTATGTATCTGTTTATTAAAATGTTTTCTTTTGCAGTACAACAACATCACCACCATCACAGATGACACATTCTGCAAGTCCAACAACACGCGCTACATCCGCACACGGATGGATGAGATAAGGATGGAAGGCAATCCCATTGTCCTGGCAAAGCACGTTAATGCCTTCAACTGCCTGAGGATGCTGCCCGTGGGAACCTACTACTAGCACTGCTCGTGTAATTCCACACACCAAAACCCAGGCATGGTACCAAGAGATCATTTCTTCCTCTGTTTACAAGTTCATATTCTCTCCCTTACTAATGCTCTTTTCCCTGTGTACCCAGGACATTCTGCTATGTTGAAATGTAGTTGTCCTCTGAAATACCCATTTCAAACCAGTCACTTTAGTAGTTACAGTGTCCCTCATGCTTTCAGAATCTATTCTGTTAATGAAAGTGCAAAAATAGACATATATGCACACACATCTTCTCAACTTCTATTTCACCATGTAATCTTTAGGCAAAATCACACAAAACTGCTTGTTCTCATTCTTTACCAGCACTTAGAACAATCACCACATTTTACTTTCAGATAAATGCAAAATATTTTTGAGCAAGCCAAAGAGGAAAAATACTTGTTAATTCCAATCTCACTCTTTTAATCTGAAATTAAGTCTTTTCAGTTGACCTTCAAGAGTGTATTGGATGAAGATGCATATGAGAAAAGCTGTGTCTAGAAACAGAACTCTGAAAGCTTAAATTCATTAACACTCCTTAAAAATTTGATTTGTGGTAAATGAGAATAACTCCTATTTAGGTTTAGTACACCAAGCAACATAGCAACTAGAACTTTTCAAAGATGTTTTAAATGTCCTTCTACTATTTTGCTTTGAAAATATGTTTTATTTTTACACAAGGTATTTTAAAGTGAAAGATTTATGCTCTGCTGAGCTGTTCTTACAAGAGCTGTTTTTGCAACACCAGCTTCCCATTTTAAAACAACGGTCTAACACAGTCTAGTAGACTCAAATATTTTAGTTATTAACTAATGATGTAGATCAATCCATGGCTCCACAGGAAATGTCCCAATACAACTAACAGCAAAGCTAAATTCATGTTTTTAGCTGCAAATAAGTATGACTTCATCTAGATGTGAGTGCAAAGAAACAATTACCCTTGTACAACAACACTCCTGATCATCAGGGAATAATCAAAACAGATTTTTAAATTAAAAAGAAAAGTCTAGTCTATCATTAATCTGAAATCAGGGTTAACTTCAAACATCATTTCACTCAACTACTTTAAACTACGCAGCATATTATAAACAGAAATTGACATGTGCAGGCCTTGACAGTCAGTTTATCTAAAACTAGACATAACTGAAAAAGGGCACAATGTTTTTAATTCCACAACTATACATTTGACATCCAGTTTCTCCCCTCAAATACCTACCACAGGTGCAAACCCTCTAGACAAATGAATGCCAAAGGTGTGCTAGTTACTATTACCACATCAACTTTGTACTAATTTTGAAGCTAGTATAGATTCCTAATTTGTAGAAATAGTTAAGCATCAAATGCATGATAACGTATCACTACATCTAGAATATTGATTTTACAAGATATTTTGTATTAGTTTTATCTTATTTAGCTAAGCCTTGATTTCTTAGTGCTTGTGCTATGGGGAATTGATGCCCACTTAATTCTGAACATGTATTTTTGCCCTGAATCTGTTACCCAAGAAAACCATAGCAATTCCCAATATTTTCCATTTAAGTTATTTAGTGTAACAAGAAGGAAATTCCATTATCTTAATTGAGAACAAAACCAAGTCCAGCAGCAATACTTGGTTTTCATTTTTCCACATAAATCATAAAACTTTGATGTTTCCAGATTTTTAGCAAAACATACAAAACAACTTCAAAGCATGTAAAAATACATTCCAATGTCAAGCCAAATTTCTAATGGGAAAAAACTAAAACTATCAATTCTCTCATGCCTCTAATGATAAATAACTGGAAAAAACACAGCTTTAAGCGTAATAATGTTACATAAGCAGCAGCCTCTGATCCTATTCTCATCACAAATCATTACTACTAAAACAAGCTATTTCCAGTATTAACAGGACCAGTAAATATCACCAAAAATGCATATAACAAATATATGCACATTTTTGTAATATATACACACATGTTAACATTCTAAGACCTACCCACTACCACACTATTAACTTTACATTAAAATGTTGTATATATTTTTGAAACACACTATCATCAGTAATGCTAATTAATGCTCTTAATACTTTGTGAGCAAACCAAAGCAGACAAGTAGTACCTTCTGAATGCCTCATGCAGTCACCAAGTTATCTGAAGTTTTACTTCCCTTTCCCCATTCATAGCAAGTTAATCAAAACATGAAGTGAGAAGGACTTCAGTAGGGAGGATTTCCACCTCCTATTTGTGTGACCAGTACTAATATCAAGCTGAATGTAAACCATTCTATTTTTTTCCTATCACTCATTTCTGTTCTGTATTTCCAATAAAACTTGAATTTTTTTCTGGTTTATCAGTATCAGCTTCAACAATCTGCTCTTCCAGTATTGCCAGCATGTTTCAATTGTTCAGCCTTACAGCAGACTAAGATTAGAAGATTATTTGCAGATGTAAATCCATTTTACAGACATATTTATTGCGACAATAGCAAGATCTGCGTACAGAATACTGGGAGAACATTTCATTTGCTCCTTCAAAATCTATTTAAAGCACTACCTTTAATTGTCATTAGTCTCAAACGTTCAATATGACTTGAAGGATTCATTCACTTCTACATTATCCCTTTCTTCTCAAGTACCAAAACAAGAAAGAAAACATAAGCTACCTTTGGTGTTTTTACACTACATTCTGAAGAAAATATCAGAAACACTGTCTATTTCTGTTTAGAAGCCTTGGCAGTTTTCTTTTAAATAACAGATAATTAGAAAAGCTAAAAACCACCCCAAACATTCTTCTCTGCAAAACAGTGTAGGGTTACCTGCCTATATACTTGCAGTCCAGAGAGCAAGTAGGGGGAAGAAATAAATACAGAGGTGACAGACTCATTTTTAATGTTGTATGAGTGTGAATATTAACAGGATAGACACTTGAGTTGTTTTTACGCATATATTAACATACATCTAATTGTTTTCACACAATTTACTAAAAACATTAAATGACAAATACATATTCTCCTTGGCAATCTAGTTATATTTGAATTGTCAAATCTGATCTTTGAACCTTTTTATTAGTTCTCTTACCTGAGGATGTCTTCTGTTTCTAAAAGAAATCATTAGTAATGCTAGCTGAAATAAGAAGGCCTAAAATACTCTTCATAAGCACACAGTCTACCATATTTGGTAAATGTTCTCCCAAATTGGTTTGCCTTTCAACTTTATCCTTGTCTTTGTCCATGGAAATACAAATACCTTTAGAAAGAACATCTGTAATATTGACAAACCTGTAACATGCTTTCAGTGAATTATCTTCACACATCTTTTAGCAATTAGTAGATAATTTAATTGTTTATACTCAACATTTGAACAAATACTTCTAAAAAACTGCTTACATAACAATTTAAAAATAGTCTCCAAACGGTTCTCCCTTTCATTTTTTTCATCTTTTATTATATTTTAAAATTATAAATATTTACAACAGTTCACCAACTCACTGTCCCAGAAACCACAGTGCTTGCTGAACTAAGGATCAAAAAGCATCAAGTGAAGCTGGAAAAAAAAAATTATAAAGCCCTAAAGCCCTTGGTACTCTACCTTTTCTATAGAAGGATTAGAGAAAAGCCCTTATACAAAAGCCAGCAGGATTAACAATGCCAGTTTATTGCTCAGCTGAGGACTGGATTTTTTTTAACATTATCAGAAAACAGAACTCTTTTTTTGTCTATTCTGGTTGATTGGATAATAGAAATAGATTGATCTGGCACAGAACTGAAAGGCCTAAAAGATTCAAAAAATAGAAAACAATGCAGTTCCCACTTGATACTACAGCTGAAAACTAAAGAGAGTGTTGACTTTAATGACAGTAAATTCTTGAGGTAAATAAAACTCAGCTAACAAACCACAAACAATTAAGCTAAACATCCTCCTCTAACAGAAAGCATCATGTCAGATGTTCTGTGTCTGCAAGACTGTAGTATTTTTACTCCAAGGATTAGCTGTTTATCTTAAAACCAGCACAAAGCCAAAACAAACAAGCCAAATACCGATAATTTGAAACTAAATTCAAATACTATGTTCCAGTTAGGAGGGAGGAAGTTTATTTCCCATACCAGTAGAACACTCCAGAACTGAAAGTGCTGTGGCCCAACCACATGCTGACACATCTTCAAGAGAAACAGCTCTAATCCTTCAAAAACAACACTTATGTGCCAAAGACTACAAGTGTTATTTTCTTTTAATTTCTTCTTTTTCCCATTTCTTTACAATCAAAATAAAATATAATACCAATGCAAACTGTCTTACTCCCTTTACAGAAAGGCACAGTCTTATTTTCCTCCACCCATGAGAAACATAGCAATTGCTGCTCAATTGCCCCTTGAACACAGCACAAATTTTTAGCTAAAATACTCTTCACCATCATGTACCAAATGAAGATCCCATATTCTGCTAAAGACAGCTAGTTTCACCTCCAATGCTCTGTCTCAATGAACTACTTAAAGCAATAAATATTGTACTAATAAATAAAGGCTTGACAGACACTACCTTGAAATGCTGGAAGGTGCATCTGCGATGTTCATGCCACTCAGCATAAGTTGAAAGGCTTCTGAAAAATGTTAGAAGATTTCCATGTTCTTCAGTTCTAGAAAACAGAAATATATTGCTTAACCCAGTCTTAATCAGATATATCAATTCTACAGCCTAAAATTCATATTTTTTTCTTAATTTGATAGTATTGTTTGAATGTGAAGCCAGAAATCACCCAAAATAATAATGACAAAGCTGAAAAAAAGGCTGTAGCATAATTATTGAAAAAGAAGTTGAAGAACACATTTCTAAATCAGTGCTTACAATGTTGGACTTACATGTAAAATGTGGGAACAAAGTCATCACCTGCAAAATCTTAGTTTGATTTTATTCTTGTTCACTTAATTTTATAAATAAATTCTAAGATGTTGCAAAGTATAGCTTGAACCTGCAAAATTGGTAAGATTTCATGAACTGCATCACTAACTTTCAAATATTCCCAAAATCTTTGTCCTATCCAACTAACTCTTTACATAACATGTTATCTGCCTCTGCCCACGTGACAGTCAGATTTTCAAGATTAACCTTGCACCTTCAATAGGTAAGGAAGCCTGATCACACAGGGAATCTAAAGCAATACTTTTGTTAGACAGTTAAATCTTGATTTGATCTTCTCTTCAGAGCAGAAGTTTCTAGTAATGTAAGGATCAGGATGGAGAAAGGAAGAGACAATGGAAGGTGACAAACTGTCAGGCAGCCAAACATCCATCCAGTGTTTTTGGGGGAAGGAGGAAAAAAGATTGTAAAGGGTGTGCAGCTTTTACTACACAAATGCAGCAAGAATGCAAAGGATGCAAAATTCCAGAAAAACTCCATGTCAGAATACCTGAAGCAACACGATTATTTAATCATAAGTGAAAAGCTTTATGCCACTGTCGATATAAAGCCACAGTCAAAGGAAGCAGACTGTTAGTCATCATCAAAGCACACCTGGCAAGCACTGCTTTGAAAGTACAAATATTTATTTTGGATACTAATACAGGATTTTACAAGTTTAAAAAACCTGACTGAGGAAGATACCTGACTAATATTTGGGAGTATTTCAGGAAGGTAGAGTATTTAAATTGTAAGTCTGACTTTTAACATCCTTACTGTTTGAGATTAGCTATTATTTTTGGATTTTCAGAACAGCTGAGAGCAGAGATTTGAGGCATTTACAGAATGGCTACAACAGTGTATTAACAAGTCATTTCAGCCTCTCCAGGGAGAACTGTGCCTCCAATGCACCTCTATTTAATATACAGGAACAGCAAACCTTAACATCTTACACAAAGAAACTGGAAAAAAAATACATTAAGGTCGTTCAGATATTGAAAATTAAAAAGAAAAGCCAAACAAATTTTATCCTAGCCTGGAAAGAACAGCATCATTAAAGGAAGTTACCACAGTAGTCATAGCTGCCAACAAAATCAGGCCAAGATGAAAAAAAATGCTGGCAGCACTGAGAAAACTGAGTCCCTGGAAGGACACAGACACACTGATTTACAATAGCTCATTAGCTCTGGTCTGGGGAGCTGTTTTTAAGCCCAGCTCAGAATTGTACATCTCAAAATCTACACATTCTATAGGAACTGTGGAGACTTGGTAACAACTGCCCACATCTCCATGCCTGTGAACAGATTCCACACAAGCTGCACTGGATTTTTTCAACCTCCACACGTGGGACAGGGCAACACAAAGTTTTGTTGCAAAACTACATACTTGAAATTCTTTTGGGAAAACTTGGCAATTTTTATTAATATCCACTTTTATTCTATTTAAAATACTATCACAAACATTGTAACCTTGTTTTAGCTTGTCTTTAGTTTATTTATTTTTTTTGCCTCTCAAATTCATTTTTAGGTGATGCAGCAGGTGAAAATTTTCAAGGCTAAATCATCAACATAAAATTTTGGCTAGAATCTCAAAGAACTAGTTCCAAATGTAGAAGTTAGTCAACCAAAACATCGGAGTAGGTACTTTTTTACCTTCAATGGCTAAATTCAAGATAGAAAACAGGATTCAGTATTTAAAAAGGGGGAAATCTGTGTTGGCAAGAACAGCTGCATGTAAATCCATGCCTTTTTGTATTGGCAAAAGAGTAAGAGACTGCGGAAGAGCACCAGTGAACTGTCTCACAGCATTTAATCTACTCATTAACAGTAATTCCTAATTAGCATAAATGAGCCCTAATTCCTCATGCTGAAGTCACCTACCAAAAAATCTAAAATACCAAGAAAACATGGTATAAAACAACAAGGTAATAAGAGAATGGATGGTAAAATTCAAGATTCAATTTTTTTTATGTTGAAAGAATTTAGCATTACAAAAATCCACTTGAAGCAGAAAACACTCATCTCCAATGCCAACATCCATGTTACAGAGAAGTCATCCAAAACCAGCTAAAAGGATATTCAGGCAGAGAGTAACTCTATCAGGTTAAAATCATGGACTCTTCATCCAAACACCCTTTCACTTTCTCAATATATCAACAAAACACAGAACTATGTAAGAAATTCAACTGTTGTAAAAGTACCTAAGCCTCCTTTAATACATTCCTCTAGCTATTTTGAGAGAAGAAATCTATTTTAACTCACTGCAGAATGCAAGACTTCCTACATTAGCATGGAAAACTAAAGCACAACTCAAAGCTGGGGCTAGAATTCCTGCTTCCTTACATTTCCAAGATACCTTATCCATGCATCATTTAATATAATGCACATTTCCTAAATCCTGCATTCTGACTTACAGATTATAAATAGATAGTAAAAAGTAAGAGCAATTTTCATACTGCATAAAATCTCCTATTTGCCTAAGTAATCCATGCAAAGGTTAACTCACCCAACAATTAATGGGGTGTCAAGTAAAAAAAAAAAAAAAAAAGGGGAAAGAGCTTACTAGAATTTTCTAGTTTTCTTAGATATTGTGGTTCTTGACACCAGAAAAGTATAACTGGTGCAAAGGGGTCACAAGTAAAATAAAATAAAAAAGACAACTAAATATTGTGATTCCATTTGCATACATCCCTTACTTTCACAAAATATTTAAGAAATTATATAAAAATGTACCCATTTTTAAAATATGTACTGTTTTTATATAGAGATGTACCACTTCTTTATTGCAGCAATACCTACAGACTGCTGAATTTTGCTTCTTTTAAAAAGATATTGCTCAAGTGTTCTAGTATTCTCCTGTTTTCTTCCAAAGCAGGAACTGAATGCCAAGTTTTTAACTCTGCTACTCTTAAAGACCATTTTCTGACACGCATTATGAAGAAAAAATGAAGCCAAAAAATTTAAAAAACTGAGGAGGAAAAAAAAAAATCCAGCCAGGAGATGAGACAGAACAGAACTAGATAATGGATTTGGCAAAACTGGGCCAAGGAAGCAAAAGAAGACATGGTAGGGAGGCTGAAAATGAACAAAACAGCAGGAGACCAGATTTAGCTGGTCAAGAGTGGAGGGAAAAAGAAGGAAGAGGTAGGAAACCAAGACTTTAGGAGCAGACTGAAGAACAAAGGCCTGGTTGGGAAAAGTCTGAAACCGAACATGAGGGGATTATAACATGGAGAAAGAAATAAGAATTGGCTTAGCAAGAGGATTGAGAAAGCAAGTCATAAAGAGAGATCACAGCACCAGGCAATGGAACAGTGGGGTGCTCTCAAAACAGTCATTGTCAGCATCAGCCCCACCACAGTCACTGCCTTACGCTGGCAACACACACTGTGGCCAGCACAAGTCACACAGGAAAAATGACATCTGAAGGTGTTGTTGTGGGGGAACAAGGTTGGGTTGTTCCCCATCCCCCAAAGTATTATTTCAGCCAAATGACCCCACTGATCCTATTGGCCAAGTGGCTGCAAGGTATCTCTAGGCACAAGGCAACAGATGGCACCTGCAAAGAGAGGCTCAGGAGAAAGCACTGCTTGCTTTACAGACATCTTCTACCATTCATGAAATCCTGTGTTTATTTATGAATACTGGCACAAGGTGAAAAAGGAGAAGAGACAGGGACAAGACAGCAGTGCTCCAGCCAGGATGAAATAAAGTCTGCCACTACTTCAACACATTCCTTTCCAGTGTGACTATTAAGTTCCAATACACTTCTACTGCCATAAAATACTCATGAATAAAACAGAGCAATTTCCTCTTCTAAATCCCACTACTTGAGAGCAGTCAACTACTCTTCCCAGTTATACCACTAGCTTTAGTAGATTTATTTGGAAATCTCAAAACCCCTAAGTAAAAAAAATCAGTTTTCAGTGCAGACTCTTCACTCATCTGTTGGCCCTCCCTCTCCCCTCCCCACGTCCAAAAAATAATAGCAAACAAAAGAAACGACTTAAAAACCAGGATTCAGATTAAATCAACTACCCAATAATAACAGATTTCTTCTCATAAAAGCTTGCTAGCAGAATTCAGTGGAATACTGCAGACAAATAATTTGATAATTTACTCATCAAATTAATACGAGAAGTTGGCATACTCCAGCAAATGATAAAAAATAGCATTCATTCACACACGTAAATTTTAGTACATACATTTTCTTAAGCCATTGCACAAATACACTATTCCAGGTTTTTAAATCATATTGTTTTTAAGATATCAGTGAAAAAAATCCTGATTCCAAGAAGAGGAATGGAATTGAGAGCTGAGAATCAGAAACAGGCAAATACTGGAGAGAGGTTCTGGATGTGCACTTTAGGCATTACCCACACTGCACATCTGCAGCTCACATACATATCTGAGGAACAATTAATACTAATTAAAATGCAATAGCTGAGATTACCATGTTACCTTTCTCTTCAAACAGCTAAACCACATAATCCAAAACCTGGCTCTGTTTAACGTTAATTTTTAACAGTCCTTCCAATTCTAAAAATTATACACATTTCATCTTCTCTCCAGGATACAGATAAGCAGTTGGAAGTATTTAGGTTGGGCTAAGCGTTCATCGCATAAAGACACTGACTACCAGCAATTTCCATGAAAGCTCAGTGTCCCATATACCACACATTAACTTTCCTTGAGCAAAAAAATTCCACCTTACCTTGACACAAACTTGCTCACATCTGAATCTTCTCTGGATTCCATTATAATGCTGAGATCACTAACAACAGCAGACACTTTCTCATTGTTCTAGATTGGAGAAGTAACAACAAAATATTTTAGAAATTTCTCTAGAAAAGATAAAAACGTGTTCATTTGCATATGAAGTAGAAAAAAGTATATATAAATGCTGCTAAGTACTATAATCCATAAATGAGCATATTTTAAACTACAGCTTGTGTGTGTGAAGAGTTTCTTTCATTTTAACAGTAGCATTATTATCCACACAACAAGGCTTTTGGAATAATACCTGAGTTTGTCAACATAGAGAACAGATATGCATAAAGGAAGGTTCGTTATTTCCTTTCACATCAGTTCTGTTTCTTTAAGATTCTTCTCATATTCCAACACAACCTTCAGCTGCCACATATACCAGAAAATTCAATTTTTTTTTTTTTACCAAGTCACTACAAGCAAATGGGAATGTCAAGAGAGGAAAGCAGGCAAGCAGGAGTTAACTGCTCAGATTGCAGCAGTTCCTGTACTGGTTGGACAGAAGCACTGCTAACACTGCCATAACAGATGGGGAAAAGCAAAGCAAGGCACTACAAAGATTAGTGGATTGACTAAGTAACATCAGGAAAAACCATTTTAGGTTTAGAGCAAAAGGTTCAACACGGGGATGGAGTTGTGGAGAAGCTGCCAGCAGGCATAAGCTAATGTGCCACCTTCTGAAAGGACTGGTTTGCCAATGGGTGGGTTAGTAACATGCCAAAATGCCATTGTGGGGTCAAATAAAAAGATTTAAAAGGAAAGCTCCTGCCAGGAAAGCCTTTTCATTGATCCCAAGCTTTCCCCAGAGGCTTAGACTTGTTTTGGCCAATTTTCAAGCTCACTGTACATGTCCTTCTCCTCTAATACCATGGAGCTGAGTTAACTGTATCCTGACTTCGCTACTAGAATAAATAGTTACAATTAACAGTGTGAAAAAAACTATTCCTTATGTTCTTCTGCATACCAACAGATCTGTTAGGGTCTCTCCCTAAAGGAAAATTTCCTTTAGGAAAATTTCCCTAAAGGCCATTCCCTAAAACCAGCTGTCACCTTTTACTTCTCAAGACAGGTGAAACTGGTGATAACTGTGCACTACCTTGCCCATGCTAATGTTAGTGCAGGTTATTTTGAATACAATGTACTTCTAGCAAAAAAAAAAAAAAAAACCCCATGCAAAAATTAGTTCAAAACTATTTTTATAGGTGAAGTGGGTGTTTTCAAGTATACATACACCTGGTATTCCCTATCTCTTTCACTGGTGATCTCATCAGTGCTCAAGTAGCCCAAATTTTAGGCATTAGGCAGCCAAGTGCTGCCACTCAGTGGCGCAATGGCTTTAAGCACCAATGCCAGTGGCAGTAAATTTAACACCCAGTTACTGCTCTAAGCTCCACTGACACCAAAAGATGTCATCATCCTGCAGGAGATGCAGCTGAGAGAGAAACATTCATCTCACCAAGCAGCAGGATTGGTGTGGGCCATGTCCCCACTCAAGGCTAAGTGGAGTTTTATACAAGCAAACGGTAAAGAGGCATCACAAAGACCACAACTCTCAAGTCACAAATGGCCTTCAGAGGTTGCTCATTCAACTGAACTCTTGCAGTTACAAAGGATAAAATCCACATGTCACTACCTAAATATTCAATTCCCAGATTCATAATATGGCTTTTCTAAAGAACAGGAAAGACATCTTGACTGTTTGCTCTCAGTCCAATCTCATTAAATGAAAAAAACCCAAAAACTTTAAAGCTGAGCTGAAAGTCAAGTTTTCCTGATGTTAGAAATAGTATTACAAAGTACCATAGTGTTAAAAAATACTGTTGCAAATGAGAGTAGTAACTGTTTTCCACTGCTTTGCGTCTTGAATTCTGTGCTAAGAATAGAGCCTTAAGAAAGAGCTGCCTCCCAGAAAATCTGTAATCATTAGTGTAACTTGTGGGTAGTGCTGCAATGAGTACTCACATTAGCCAAGCACATACAAATACAACCAAAGGAAAAAAAAAAAACCTAAAACAACCAGAGCTTCTCAAATTTGTAGTGTTTTAGCTTTTCCTCAGTTTCTTCAAGAGAGCTAACATTTGGCATTTTCCAGTTTCCAGAATAAGATATGTGACCACAGGAGAAGGTGTTGTGTGGGATGAAAGCTGTGCTGGGTCAGCATGAGCCCTAGTAGGTACCTGGCAGAGCTGAAGGACACCAAGTGCTGTTACGGCTTTTTACTTCAGTGTTAGTCTGCAAGAGCATCATGTAGGGAGTACATTTGGGGAAGAAAGAGCGATAGGGACTTGCCAGTGCTGGGTTAACAATTAGACTTGATGTTTTTAAAGGTCTTTTCCAACCTAAATAATTCTATGGTAACCATTTTGTGGCTGTACATTAAATCTGACCTACAGAACTATCTTGCTTGGATGCACATGGAACTACAAAGCTGGGTCCTGATGCTAGAGTGAAAACAACCCACTGAAGCTTAGATGAAGCAGTTAAAGGTTACAGCTAGAAAAGAAAGTACTGACATTTGTCCATCTGAAGTTTTGTTTGTTTGCTTGGTAGTTTGGTTTTCTTTTAAAACATACATTGACCCTTACCTGCATTTGAAGAAGCTGGAATTCCAGTTGAAAAGACATGGAGTGACACTTCCCTGATAATCTGTGTTTCTGCACCGTCCTGTCTCTAGCTGTTATAAAATCAAGTTAACAAAATAATAGATTACAATTCTATTCAATGACTATTACATTTCTTCTCTTAGTCATATTTAAAGTACCATCAATACAATTCATTATGTAAAGAAGTTTAACGTGTTTAAAAACCCCAACAACTAACTCCACTTTCCCGCTATGTCATTTTCCCACTATGCAAAGCACAGTAGTAGTCTGTCAGTTTCCTACTATGCAAAGCATAATATTTACTCAAACTATTTTATTAATGAACCAAATCTTATTTTAATTCAATCAAAGTAATTGTCTTTCTGCTAACAGTGAAAGTAGAACAAAGGTTTGCAGATGAACTCCAACCAATATGCTTAGTAAAGAGCACAAAACTACTTACTTTTTTCCACTGTTTTCTTGGAATGACTTGTGAACTGAAAACCAGTAAATTTCATTAAAAATGAGAGATCTGTTTGAAGACTTTCCAGCTGAGCTTTAAGGTCTGATGGAGATTCATGTCCCTTGGTTTCTCCCTGGAATGATTTTCTAGAAAGGAAAAAGGAAAAGTAAAATCAAAAAGACAAAACACCAGACATAACATGTTTTTTCATGTCAGTACAGCAATACCGTTAAGTAAAAGGTATTAACAGTGGGATCTGATGGTTTTCAAATCCAAATTAGTTTTCAAGGAGTCAAATTTCAGTTGGATCACATTGCCAGAAACAGTAAACTATTCTAACTTATATAAACTCTTTCCATTCACTGCCAGGTAGACACAGCTTTTACTCCAAGTCTGGAGGTGCAAGCATTCATTTTGAGAAAAATGCAAAAACATGCAACAAAAGGGAGCTAAGATACCTTTACTCATCTAAGTGACTTATTTTACCCACAGAGTATACATTTGCTAATATAAAGGAAATCCTAACATAAAGCAAAAGATTATCCCAAACTATATTGACAAAGAAACATTATTAATCTAACACATGAAAAGAAGACATACATTGACTTCAGTATCTCTTCATCAGAAAAAAAGGTGGATTCTTGTTGGATATCTTCATACTTTTCTCTCAAAAGCTTAATTTCTTCTTCCAGTGCCTGGATTTCCTCTTCATAACCTTGGCAAATGCTGTCATCCATATCTCAGAATCACTGTTACCAGATAAAACAAAATAAAGGTTTTTCTCAGGAACAAACAAACAAGGAATTAATTTTTAAAAAAAAAGCAAACACAACATTAAGTAACTGTTTTAAGATACAGACCACTGCACAACCTCTAGAAACAGAAGTTAAATCAGGAATCTAATGAGGTTGAAGGCTTTAAGAAGCTTTTTAATTAGCCATGATTTGATCCAGGAGTGCATTCAGCTGATTTACATTTGCTGTCATAGAGCAACAAGCTGCTCTACAGGTAAAAACCATTTGCAATCAGATATAAAAATGGAACTCAGCTGTGACCAATTAACCTGACTCAGCTGGTTAGACAAGGCACAGCTGCTCCTAACACAATCTGCCTTCAGACTAAACAGCAGCAAAGAGACACAAGTTGCAAAGACATTTCACAAATAAGTAAAAAAAAAAACCAAAAAACCTCAGTTTTCAGGAAAAATAATAGTCTGACATTCAGACTAGTTACAACACATTCAAAAGTCTGTGGAAGATATTATGCAGCTCAAAACTAATGTACTAATACTTTCAACCAGGAAAACCCCAACATTTAGTTTTATGTGTGTTTTTAAACCACCCCTACTCTATGTGCAAGTTCCACACTAACCTGTACGGTAAAAAGGGATGAGGGCGAAGTAAGATTTTGTTTGTTTATTTCATAAGAAACAGCATCTTTGTAACACACATAAGAAAACAACATCCAAAACAAACTTTGCATTAAAAACTTGCTTAGTAAATAAAGAAAGTATATGCATTTAAATAATCACCAAGATTGAATTCCAGTCATTACCAGATTTTTTTAAACTAGATATAGAGAAGAAAATAATGGTCATAATAAAGAGCATGGTGTGAACAAGAAAAACGTGACAACCACCAGAACTTTACCCCAGATGATTCCTCTTTTAACTGCAGTAAGAGAAAACATAAACTACTTACAGCTGCTTGAACTCAAGGCTTTCAGTAGACTGCAGAAGACTCAATCACTAGATATGACTTCAAAGAACTTTATATCTACAAAAAAATACCTACACTTTTAATTAAAACAAAACTCTTAAAAACAAGCCCTTCTCCTCTCATATATCATATGTGTGTATATACTATATATGTGTGTATTCATAAACATTTGTGCATTAACAGCATACGTTTCACATTTCTACATACCTGCCCGTTTACACCGCCGAGTATTTGATTTTATGCTGCCACAAGAGGAGCTGGGAAGCGCCTGGGAGAGTTTGTGAGAACCGAAGTGATCCTTGCTCGCTGCTCCGCTGCAAACCTTCAGAGCTGGCAGGGCGATGGTGACACCGCGACTCGTCCGACGAGCCTCTGCTGACCCGCACCGAGACTCGCAGGGGACGGAGGTGCCCCGGGGCCGGAAACAGTGTCCAAGCAGCCCAGCCGGGAGCCCTGGCACCGGCAGTGATGGAGGAGCGGGCGGAGCGGGTGCTGAGCGAGAGCGAGGGCTGCTCGGACGCGGCGCTGGGGGAAAAGGAGGAGAGCGCTCGGAGCCGGCGCTGAGGGAAGGGCAGAGAAGGGCACGGAGCGCTCCGAGGCAGCGCTGAGGGAAAAGCGGCGCTCGAGGCAGCGCGCGCGCCCCGCGCTTTTCGAACCGCGCGCCGCGGCACGAGCCTGAGCGCTACCACAGCTGCTGCCCGAGCGGGGGGCGCCGGCCGCGATTTCCTTCCCCTCCCTGTCAAACAACACAGCCGCTGGGGGATAATGCCCTAGTTCGTTACTATAAATCAAAGGAAAAAGCGTTGTTTTGTCGACTGTTCCTGTATTTACATTAATTTTCGCTCGCGTCTTCCGGAAAACACCCCTCCTTTTCTTCCTGGTTAGTCACTTTCAAAGCGGCCGCTCCGCTGTCACACGACCCAGCCCCTGTGCTCCCACCACACTTGACCGGCCGGAAACAGGAACCCGGCAGAGACGAGCAGCCGATCAGAATTCAGCGGCGCCAGGAGGCGGAACCCTTTTTTCCGAGTGAGGGTTTGGAAGAGTTGCGAGGGGGAAGGTAAATTGTGTGGCGCTGCGAGGCTCGCACATGGCGGTGGTGAGGAAGGGCCGGGGGCAGCCCTGGCACCTCTGGGGTGGCGGGTCAGGGGCTCCTCAGGCCGGGAGCACCTCTGGGGTGGCGGGTCAGGGGCTCCTCAGGCCAGGGATCTCCCGGGAGGAGAAGGTTGGGCTGTGGGCGGCTCACGTTTCGTCCATAGGGAACCCTTGGGTCATATCGCAGAGAGCTGTTTGCGCTTTTTCTTACGCATCCGGTTATGTGGTTCAGGGTTTTTTTAAAACCCCAGTACCTGAGCCCTGGTTTCCTGCAGCAGCGCGGAGTTTGCTATCAGCGCTGGAGCAGAGCGTGTTGCCTACTGCAAACCAAAGGAGTGCTCTGCTCGTAGGGCTCTTCATGGCTTTCTAATGCGGTGATTTGTTCACGAGTCGTTATTCCAATCACATTAACCTCTTCCTCTGTTTTGTTTCCTTGCAGAGAAACAGCGTGTGTGTTCCGAGTGTGACTCCTTGACTTCTCAGCATGGAGAAGGAGCAGGTTTCCAAACGTTTGTATGTTGGAGGGCTTGGCCATACGGTTTCCAAGGCTGAGCTGGAAGAAAGATTTGGAAAGTTCGGGCGTGTTTTGGAAGCAGAGATTATTACCAGAAAGGATGATCAGGGTAACAGTTTTCTTTTATTTTTTAAAAGTTAATTGCTTTTCGATTTGGAGTGGGAAATGGAATTTTTGCTTCAGAGAAACTTCAATTTTAAAGGAAATACTGAAACTGCGTAGAAATTAACTTAATGTTTGTCATTGATCAGGGAACCCTGTGAAGACTTTTGCTTACATCAGTGTCAGTATTTCTGATGCAGATCTTAGAAAGTGTAAGTACTTTTTTTTTTCTTAGTTATGTTTTTGAGCCAAGTTGCATTGCTGATAATTCATCCAGCGTTGTCACATGTAGTTGTGGTCACAGTAGAGCCTCTTTCATTCTCTTGTCAGATTGATCCTGTTTTCTTTAAGGTGCAGTTTTATGGAAGCTGCTTTGCTGAAGTTTTCAGAAATTGCTGTGAGCAGGTTGAAAAGATTCCTTGTGACTGAAATAGGTGATTTGAGAGTTTCAGAGACTTGTAGAGTGGTCTGGCTTGGAAGGGGCCTTAGTGGTCATCTCACTGCACCCCCAGCCATGGGCAGGGACACCTTCCACTATCCCAGGTTGCTCCAAGCCCTGTCCAGCCTGGCCTTGGACACTGCCAGGGATCCAGGGGCAGCCACAGCTTCTCTGGGCAACTTTTTTGTTTGTTCTGAGCCTTTTGTGAAAAGGTGTAGAAAATGTGCTTCAAATGCTTTCATCAGATCTATAAAACACTGAAACTGAATTATGTGAGAGGAAACCCAGAAGGAGAGCTGATGTAAAGCTTCTGTTGCAATGTGCCTCTGTGTCTGGGGAAGGCTGCCATGAGGCACTTTCGAAGGGAGAACTTCAGCTTTGGATGGAGACCTTCTGGTTTAAGATTTGGATATTGAACCTTTCATGTACAGCCTTACCCCAAGAGAGCACTGAGGTGTGAGGTCATGCTGAGGAAACCTCATGCTGTCATAGGAGGAGTAGTGAAGTCTGTGGTGTGCTTTTTTTTAACATAGAAAACTCTCATTTCCCATCTCTTTTGCAGGCATGTCTATTTTAAATAAAACAAAATGGAAAGGAGGGACACTGCAAATTGAGTTGGCCAAAGAAAGCTTTTTGCACAGGTAGAAACCGATTTCGTACAATATATGTTGTTAATAAAATTTTTTTTTTCTACATATCTGATAACATTATGGTTATATTTCATCTTCTACACTCTTACTCTTTCAGTTTGTATAGACTCTGCTGGGCTGTTGATGTAGGTTTGGCACTGCAACATGTTTTGCGTCATTATTTCCTTAAAGATGATGAGTGTTAATTCCCTGAGTAGTGAGTGGTTGCTGTTCTGTGGGAGGGCATCACTGCCAGCTCTAATTCTGCCCTTGGGCAGACCTTTTTCCATCTGTGATGTACTTTCTGGTACAGGCTTGCCACGGAGAGGGAGGAAGCAAAGCTGCAGAAAGAAAAGACACAGAAAAATGACCAAATGTGTCTGTTGGAATCACTGAAAAAGACTGGAGTTGTGGACTTTCACATGAGAGCAGTACCAGGTACAGAGGTGCCAGATCATAAGGTATGGTGGGGTGGATGCATAAGAGAATTAAAACAACAGCAAGCATTGCTTCTAAATTCATGCCAAACTTATGCTTTATGTAAAGAAATTTAATTATTAAGGGTAAAAGTCCAAGTTGTGAAAAGTACCCTGAGGAAAAACCTCATGTGTAGACATGGAGAAGGCTCCTGTCATTCTGTGCAATGACTGGAAATAATCATGATCATACTGTCCTCTCTTGCCATGTTAAATGAGGAAATGCTTTGTTCCTCATGTATATTGGGAATATTGTTGTGTCACCCTTAAAAGCTTGTGAAGAGAATGTGTGACTCATTTCTATCCACCATATAACTTCTGGTGGTTGGGTTGTGCTTGAACACAGGATCAGGGTCTGCACATGCTTACAAAAGTAAGAATAAAGTCACTAGACGTGAAAACACAGGCAACAAAATTTATATTTATCACAAAGTTTTCACCAGTGTGCTAAGCACAGGATGATTTTGGAGGGATTTTTAAATTTTTTTGTGGGAAAGGGGAAAAGAGGAAAATAAAAGTAATCCTGTCTTTGTAGTTAGCACTGTTAATTCATAAACCAGAAGTCCTATATTAAAAACAGCACTTGTAAAGAAATTTAGTTCTGCATTATCACTCTTTATTTGTCGGTTGTTAAAATTTAGTTTTTTGGTTGGCTTTGGTTTGTTTTGTTTTTGAGAAGGAAGCTGGCCAAGTTGCATGGTAGGGCTCACTAAAGAGAGTAAACAAAAAGGAATTAATCACATGGGGTTCTTTATTAGTGTTTTTGTTATTCAAGAATAAACATTTGTTTTATTCTGGAGTTACTTCCACTCTTTTTTTCTTTTTTTTTTTTTAACATTGATTATTTTTCTTTTCTTTTAGAAATGGGTTGTTGGAAAATTTGGCAGAGTCTTGCCTATCCTGCACCTCAGGAATCAACAAAAAAAGAAAATATCCTTTTCCTATTGCTTCGGCTTGGACACAATTCCCTTCCTTCTTTTGTCATATGGAAAAAAAGTTGCTTAACAGTCTTAATTTTTACTCCTCTGTCAGACTTAATTTACTGAATTCCCCAAGTAAATCTTGCAGTAAGTTTGTGTGACTTGAATAATCATTTTACTCTGCCAAGTGAGTTGCTTAAAATCTTATGAAAAAGGCCCCTTTGCTGTCCTTTCCTGCAGAATTCAGCCTGTTTGTAAAGACTAGAGTCTGCTGCAAGAGTCAGGGTGTTTTAAATCCTTAACTCAGACTAACGTGGTGAAATATGACCCCTCGAAGTATTGCCATAACCTCAGGAAGCTGGAGCCAGACCTGGCACATGTAGCTCCTGTATCTGAGCTCACCTGGCACCTGGAAGGGGGAGATGACAGCACAACCAGGAAGAGGCAAGGGGAGTTCCCTGGGATCAGGAAACCACTGAAAAAACAGAAGCAGCTGGGCAGTGAGGCCCTGAGTGGAGCAGCTCTGTCCTCTGGGTGCCCATCGCATCCAAAACACTCAGACTCACCACAGCTCAGCCAAAGATCTAACCCCAAACCTAGTGAGGAGTCAGAACTGCCTCCAGCAAGGAGGCTTGATAAGAAAATATCAGGGAGAGGTTTATTATCAGATCAAAGCAGTGCTAATGGAGTTACAGCCAAAAATAATCCAAGCGTTTCTGATAGTGACATTGATTCTGAGGAGGAGATCAGAGCAATGGTAAAGAAAGAGGCAGAAAGACAGAAGGCTGAAAATGTTGAGACTGGAAGCGAGCACTTGGAAATTGTTGGGGATAATTTTGAATTAAAATACAGCAGTCACTGGTCCTTAAACAATTCAGATGCCATGAAGAAAGCTATCAAAGGAAGTAACAGAGAGACAGAGACTATGGAGTGTGATAATGGCTATGATTCAGCAGATACAGATGAAATTATTGCTGAAAGTAAAATTCCAGAAGATTCTAAACAGGGGAAGGTGAAAAATAAAGAAATACTAGCTAAAAAAAAAAGTGGTTTGGTAAATGGCTCCTCACTGAAAACATGCAATTTAAAAGAACACATTGAAAGAAAAGAGAAAATTAAAAAATCCAAAATTACTGCCGTGCAGAGTACAGCAGCCAACAGTACAACAGAGACACGTGACAGTGACAGCTCTTCAGAGTCTGAAGAAGGGCAGTCTGATATCAGCTCTGATTATGAGTCCATGATGCAAAACTGTTACCGCTTAGACCTCACCTTGGATGACTTAAAAGCACTGGCTACAGAAAACACTGGGATACCAGCAGAGGGGTCAGGCAGTGCACAGAGTTCTTGTCAGTCCAGTGTTGAAGATAATCCCAAGGATGGTATTGTAAATAAACCTAAACTTTCTAAATTGCACCCTGCAGTTAAAAAAAAGAGCATCTGTCCTGAAGATGTGCTGGCTGATATTTTAGCAGGGGAGGAGGATGCTGTTGAGGAAAGCTCTAAGGGACAAAATAATTCACATTTGAAATATCAGCCCTTCAGGGGATTGGGATCCCTTTGTGTAAAAGAGTCAAGTAAGGACAGCACTGGGTTAAAGAAGAGGTCTGTAAAAAGTTTGGGACTTGAAGCTTGTACATCTTACCCTGGGGAAGAGTCATCTAAAAATCAGCCAAAGACCCATCCATTGTGTTCACTTGAAGTCAGCAGCAAAAAGAGACAGAAAGTGCCTTGTGAACAGCATGAGGAGCTATCAGCTGCTGCCTCCTCAGTAGGTCAGAGACTTCCTGGTTCCAGGCCTCACTTGCAAGGGAACAACAGAGGTGTGAGTTCTCTACAAGACCAAAATTCAGAGCATGGAGCTGCTGCTGCCAATACTGATCAGAGTGATGGGAGCAGTGACACGGACAGTGATGCTGCAGCAGCCCAGGAACACATAAAACAGGAGCTGAAGAGTCCAAAACTGCTTTCCAAAACATTAAAGAGGAATAGAAGCAAAAAAAATCCAGAATGTGAAGGTAATAAAGGTGAAAATGGGAAGACAAGTGTTCTGGAAGACAAGGAGCTTTCTCTTTGTGCTGCTGCTTCAAAGAAGCCCAGTACAATAGCAAAACAGGTCCAGGACAACCAGAGGAGGCTGGCAGCCCTGGAAGAGAGACACAGAGAGAGGGAATTACAGAAGAAACTCATTCAAGGAGCTCTTTCAAATCTGGTAATTACACTCACAGCTTCTACCTGAATAGTCCACAGTACAAGGGAAAGGGTAATTAATACATGTGGAGTAAGATGTTTTAAAACCATAAGTCTGGAATTTCTGATGACATTGCCTGTTTTCTTTTGAGAGTATAAAAAATGCTGCATACCTAATGCCTGGGATACCTGTAGAGTTGCAAGAAGACTAGCAGATTGCTCTTTTTGTGTCATTTTCAGATAGTCATGTCTGAGTGCAGCAAGTATTTGATGTGTTTGATTTGACAGTTGACTCTTTCCTAGGATAGACAGCCAGCAGGAAAGCACAAACACATCATATTTGATTCCGACGTGGAAAATGAAGCTGAAGTGGATGAGATGTTGAAAAAAGATGCAAGTTTGGGAAATAAGCATGGAAAAGTAAGTGTTACTAGGAAAAATTCAGTATGACATAATCAGAGAGTTGAATTTTTATACTGATCTATCTCATATTGTAACACCTGAGTTACCCTTAACATGGATATTTTGCCTATGGTAAAACTGAATAGTCACAACTGTAAAGCAGAATTGTACAAGGTGTGGTACAAGTTACGATTTGAAGCATATGGATCAGGAAGGGAGCAGGTTGTGCAGGAAATCTGCTTTTTCAGCTAAACAGGAGAGCACATGAACAAAATTGGTAGTGATTTATATTCTGGAACTTACATAAACAGCTGCTTTTCTCTTCCTTTCTTTTTGTGTAATAAAGGATCAATCTGCTCCCAAACCTTCGGGCAGACTGTTTGATAGCAGTGAGGATGAGCAAGAGGATACAGACGACGAACGATTCAAAATTAAGCCCCAGTTTGAAGGCAAAGCTGGTGAAAGAGTGAGTGAAGCCATTACTGTAATTTAGTTTTCCTTGAAGTCTCAATAACAGCACTTCACAGGACCATAATTTGTATATTTTAATTCTTGCTGAATATTATTTTTATGAACTTAAAATAGAATTCTCTTAATTGGAGGAAATAATGTGTGGTGGGGAGTGGGAGGCATTTCTCTGACCTTGTTATCTTTGTATACAAAGAAATTAATGGAAAAGCTAAAGGTAAAGAGTATATTGCCATAATTATAGTAAAAAAAAATATATAGTTACTGAATGATGATTTCCTTCTCCAGTGCATAATAACATCTATTTGGCTTGTTCAGCTCTTGAAGCTCCAATCTCGCTTTGGCACTGATGAAAGGTTTCGCATGGATGCTCGATTCCTTGAGAGTGACAGTGAGGAAGAAGGTAAAGCTGATCACATTTCCTGGTTACTGGTAGTCATAGAGCTTTTCATCAGCCTTTCTTTCTTTACTGGTATCTTATGTAGAGCATCTGTCAGTGGCAGAGGAGTTACACAGTTGTGTGATGCAAGCAGGGAACAGGTTAAATAAATGCTCTGATTTTCCCATGAAAGAGATGCCTGTGACATTTCTAATGAAAGGTTTTCTACAGTGCAGGAGAGAAAACCTCTAAGTGGCTTTAAGATGAAGGAAGTGATGTGTTTATAGACATCAGCTCTTGTAGTACTGTAGCAAATGTTATGTATCCAACATTACAGGCTTAGCAGAGAAAATAGAATGTATTTATTTTTCTCTTACCAGAGAAAAACAGCCTGAAGGCAGATGAAGAAGAGGAGCTTGCTGTGGAGAAAAAGAAGAATCTGCAAATACTGGGAAGCCTCCTGAATATCAACCTGGAACAGCCCAAGCCAAATAAAACGGCCATGAGTGTGAAGAAATTCAAGTATGAATCATCTTCTGTCAGTAAAGAAGGAGCTTTAGGAAGGCTAAGGTGTTTTTTAGGAAGGAAGCTGAAAGACTCTGAAACCTTTAAATTTTGAAAGAAGGGCATAATGGGTTCTTGTTTGTAGTTTTAGGTGTTTTACTCCTTTGGACCATTTGAATTTATGCAGTGTTCGGTACTAGAAAAAATATATTCATATCTGTATGGTTAGCTGTATTTACGTAGCTCCTCAAGAGAGTATTGGGTGCAGATATAAACTTACTGCGTACCACACAAATGAGGACTATGTTTTACCACAGTTTAATTAAATCCACTTCTGCTTATGTATTTCTTAATGCAGACACTGTCTAGAGAGTGCTTTCTCACTGCTAGTTACATTTTGAATCTCTTTGAAGCTTTTTTAGTAAAGAAACAAATGTGAATTTGGGTCTGACTGTAAAGGCTTGGGGTAGCTTTCACTTAGGCATTTAGAATGTACAACGATGTTTCTTTTCTTTTTATTTTTATAGAGATATTAATGCCCTCCGTTATGATCCAACAAGACAGGACCATGCAGTTTTTGAAAGGAAACCAAGTGCTACAGAAAAGGAGAGGTAGTGTTACAGCATGGTAATTACAGCTGTGGTATTTCTTCATGTAGAAAGGTGGTTGTAGGAACAGACTGAGTTTGCAACAATGCAGATTACTTTGTTTTTAATTTAGTTCTCTCTATGGTTGCTAAAATCAAGATATAATAGGAATTGTGACCACTGAAACCAGAAGGTAGTGTCATGTTTGCTTTCTAGTCCCTCCGTTTTCTGCATGCCATTTTCTGTCCTTACTGAAGGTGAGAAAGGTCAATTCAGTGACGTCGAGATTTGCAGGTCTGAGAAAAGCATAAGAAATCTGTGCTAAATGCCTTGATTTCTTTGTTATCATGTAGTAAGTGAAAAGTCACTTAAGGATGTGGCTGCTTAAAAAGGACACTTGTTGCTGCCTTGAGACTCAAAGCTCTCATGTTTCCCTACTGCTTACCCTTGAAATCAAACCACGCCTTAATGTGCTTGGATACATTTAGGGAGATATGAAGAGCAAGGTGGCTCTTAGGGAAGCTTTCTTTGAAAAGGACATGTGCTATGATGCTATCCTTGAACAATCTGATTTCAGTAAAGCCAAAAGGAAGACGGAGGAACAGAGCGAGACACTGCCTCAAGTATCTGAAGAAATCTATTATGATATTGCTGCTGATTTAAAAGACTTGTTTGGATCGTCAAAGGAGAAACCAGAAAAAAGGGAGGAAACACCCTGGGACAAAGAGGATGCGGAGGACTCTGTCCCGTCTGCAGCTGACCATTTGGGACCTGTGCCTGGGAACGATGTAGCTCAGGAGTTGAGTGCTTTCAAGTTTTCCTTCTTTGGAGACACAGAGGAGGCGGGCACCAAAGAAGGTAACAGCATAATGTATAAGAGATCCCTAGAACAAAGTGGAAAATGCAGGAGCAGAGATGTAGCTCAGATAATCTGGGAAGAGAGGTTTCTGTCATTAAATCAGTCCTCTCCAATGTAAGTATTTCACTTGTAAGTACGAATTTTTCCTGGCAAGCACAGGAATAATCTGATTTGGGGGTTTTTCTCTTGGGTGGTTTTATTGCAGAGCCTTATATACTTGAAAGAATAAAACCTGTAAAAGTCACATGGCAAGAGGATTCACGTTTCCAAGACAGCAGTTCTGAGGATGATGATAAGCCTGAGATATCAGACATGGAAAAGGACCAAGAAATGCAAGTTCCATTTGTATTTGTTGTCTACTTGGCTGTAGTAGGTGCATGCTATGGGAGTACTAATGGCAGCACTCAGGAAACGGGAAACTGACGTTGCACACCTCGGAGCAGTGGAAGTCGTCTTGGAGAACCATTTGTGCTGAAAAAGCCCAGAGGCCCATTTGATGTGTAGTTGAACGTAGAAAGAGGGAAGCTGAGCACAAGAAATGAACTGGGTCACTTGGGTTTGACCACAGCCAGTTTTGAGTTTGGCCAAAAGCCCAAGACACAGTCAGTTTTCTTTCAAGAAGTGGGGTTTTCAATAGAAGGCTGTATTTGGTTACTCTGCAGTAATGCTCTTCAATGCATACCATTCCTCTGAAGCACTACAGCCTTCACTTGTGTTCGTGGTAATTTGACAGTACCTTTTAGGATGCTAAAATCCCTTTCTGTTTGTCTAGGTTTCTTTCTTTACCGCACACAGATAGTGCTAGAGTTTTCTTCTTCTCCAAAGATGATGAACGCCTAAGAGGTACAACAGAACTTCTTCACCCCCTTTTCTATTTTTTCCTGTTTAAACTTGTGTTGAGATTCAGTGAAGAAAAAAAGCTGCCTGGTTATTAATGTTTTGTAGTCAAGATTTGCCACCCTTACTGGTGGTCTGAGTTGGGGTTGAAAGTCCTGCGAGAAAGTCCTGGTGAAAGAAGGCTGAGCACCTGCCTGGCTTTCTTTTCTTTCAGATAACTGCCCAATAGATGTCAGGATATGTAGTGCTTACCAAAAACTAATAGTCGCTTGAAAAATTACCTAGACATTTTGGATCCTTTCAGGCATATACATATTCTTAGTGCCCTGCAATCTTCCAGCCTATCTGACTTACAGGGTGTGTTAAAATGGAGATCTCAGCGCTGAGCAGGCATCAGTCTGCGGGGAGCTGTGGCCTGCTGGTGCTGTGCTTTGAATGAAACAGCTGCTATTCCACTGCAATGTAGATTTCAGCACGTTCAGGAAAAGTGCTGCTGCCTTTCATTTTCCTTACTACACCAGGCTGTAGTACAGAAGAGCTCTGCTGGAGCCAAAGTGTGGTGGGGGGCAAGAGAATAGGAAGGACGTCAAGAGTGGAGCTCCTGACTTTATGGCTGTGTTCTTCATGGGTGTTACAAACAGCAGCATAATCAGCAGTGATTAACCCTATTATTTGGTTCTTTATTTTGTGCAGAAGGCCCAAAGTTATTTTGCAGATCTGCAGACCACAGTGAAGAGAAAGAGGGTTGGGAAGACAGACGTAGATTATTGCTTGAGGTGAGTATGTAACCTCTGCTCCCTGGTAACTGTGGCTGAAAGCTCAGCATAAGGAGGGAACACAAGTATGTCTTCAGTAGACTTGAGTGTATAACATCTTGTTGTGATGTCCAGTCAGATAATCCACTAAATCCATGTTACAGGAACAGCTCATTAACTAGAAGTAACTAAAATATTTAAGAGAAAAAGTGAATTTGGAAACTTCTCGTAATACTATGTTATATCTTCATTATTTCAGGAATGCCGGAAGAAGCATAAGGATGCCAAACGGAAAGTGAAAGCAAAACAATAAATCTTCTTTTACTCGTCAGAACCATTTCATGTTTCTTCATTCAAAATTTGCCAAACAATGTTACTTTCAAACTCCTTTTAACGATCTAAATGGAAAAGTTGTTGGCCAAATCTGTTAAAATGTGTTTCTTAACCGGAACATGTTTCTAATGTCAATTCAATGTTTGTACCAGGGTTTGGGGGTTTTTATGTGTTTGGTTTATATGGGAGGTGTTCTTTGCAGAATTTTTGATAATTTGATCATGTAACAAAGACAAGGTATTACTGTGTCCTCCTGTCCAGTCCTGAACAGGGCTAAGAACGAGCAGGTAGCTTTGTGTCTCTATCTAAATGCCATTCTGCCCAACACTCTAATAAGAGGTCTTATTTCAGATCTCTTTTGAAGTATTTAGAACGCATTATTTCCAGTGGAAACTATTCTCACTGGAAGTTGATGAAAACCCCTGGGGAAGCAAAGAGGGTTCCCGGCACTGAGGGCAAAGTGTCCACAACAGGGGACATTTTGATATCGGATATTCCAGCCGAGCTCTTCTTCTGGCTCCTTCTGCTTCGAGCCCTTGTCGAGTCACGCGTTCCCTGCAGAGCTGCGGGTGCAGCTTCCCAACTTAGCCCTGTTCCTCTGCCTCCTCCCTGCCTCCTGGATAAAGGCACTTGTGGGCATTGCAGCGGCTGGGCCTCTCATTCAGTGAAGGCATCAATGTCCTCCCACGATGGGTCTCTCACGGAGACAGGAAAATCTATGAGCTCCTGCTTCACCAGCATCAGGCAGCTGTGGGGTGTCCCTCCTCCTCCCGCCTTGCGCTGTTTTCCAGGACTCGGGCTGATTGTTCTGAAAGTCATTGATCTGGATTTTCCAGGAGCACGTTTGCAAAGACACCAATGAGAAAAGTCTAAAAGAACTGCTTGTGCTTCTCTGCTTGATTTATTTCAATATATGTGCTAGCAGAAAAACATGGACCAAAGTGGCAAAGTGCCTTTTATGTGTGAAAAGTCTCCTCCTGCATTGGACCTCTGAGTTGAGGACCATTTCCAGCTCTCCAGGCAGATGCACTCAGAAAACTCCCATTGAATTCTCTGGGTTTCCACCAGAGTCAGTTTTCTCTGGAGCTTAATACTAAATTTGCCATTTAATATCAAATGTCAAATTGTTTATTCAAAGGATGGCAGGAGAATTGAGGTTGGGAGGCACCTATGGCGGTCCCCAGTTTTATCTCCTGCTCCAACAGTGATCAGCAGGGGCATCGAATCAGGTTCCCCTGGCTCTGCCCCTGACAGATTTTGAAGGACAATGTAGGTTCAGGCAGAGCAAGTTTTGAATCTCTCCAGTGCAAGAGACTCCACAAGCTCTCTGGGCAGCCCGTTGCCAGGGGCAGGAGCAGAGGTTTTCCTGGGCCAGAGGCCTGCAGTGGCACAGCCTGAACTGCACCTTTCGGCCACAGTGGCACCCTCGATGGCTGCCCCGGGGCCTGGCGTTGGAGCCTGCAATTGCCGCAGGAGCCCCTGTCCCGGGTCCCTGCTGCCCAAAGGCTCGGACCCATCTCAGAACCTCGGTTCCCGAGGGGGCTGCCTCAAATGGGTGGCGGGGGACAGAGGCCACGCCTGTCGTCCCTGTTTTGGCTGCACGATGCTGATGTCATAGTGGCCATTGTGACCCGTGCGACCAAGGCCACAAAAGGGATAGCCGGGCTCAGGCCCGGTGTCAGTGCGACCTGACAGCGGGAGGAGAAGGCAGGGCAGGGACGGGGCTCGCTCGGGGACGAGAGGGGCCCCACACCTCGGGGCTCTGGGCCTGTGCTGCAGGCTCATCTGCCTCTCCCTTCCCAGAATCAGCGTAGCAGCGTCCGGAGGAGACGGCAGCGTTCCTCGGCTGGGCGACGACGCGAGGAGGAGGCGACAGGACTAGGGCTGACCAGGGAGTAGTGCCCTTGAGGCTCTGGGCCTGGACTGCCGACTCCCCATAACTCTTCTTTCTCCCGCAGGTCGAGCAGACGAGCACCTGGAAGAGACGGTGGCGTTCCCGACGAGGGACTCACTTCTTGGAGGTGCCATGGAGAAGAGAAAGCAGGAGGTCCCTGAGACCAGGGAGCCAGGTGACAGCAAAGCAGCCCTCGTGCAGCTGGGCCCAGGGGCTGTCGGGGCACCCAGCGTGGCGCCCAGAGCGGTGGCAGGGGGAGGCAGGAGCTGCCCATCCATGCTGGGGCTGGGAGCCTCTTTCCTCCCCGGCTAGGGCCCAGCTGGGCCAGGGGGCAGCTCTCGGGACACGTGTGCCTGCAGTGCAGTGTCCCCTGTGCTCCAAGGCCTGCAGGGCTGCCCATCAGCCAGGCAGGCAGGGACAGAGCAGCCCGTGGGGCCGACGCTGCAGGCTAAGTGGAGCCCTGCAGAAGTGCTCACGCCCGCTGCCCTTGGCTCTCTCCCCTGCAGCATGCATGCTGTGTCGCCAGGAAGAGGCTGACCCGGACCTGTGTGGGGATAAACGGGAGAAGCATGGGCTCTGTGCCCACGTATTCTGCCTGGTGAGTTTCTCTGCGGGCTCCCTCCAGCTTAGGGACCGGCACTCCCTGCCACTCTCTCCTCATTGGCTCCTCGTCTTTTCCACAGTATTTTGCCACGCTCCTTCCTCGTCAAGAGAATGAGCGTCTGGGAATCCTGGGCTTTCTCCCTCGGGATATTCAACGTGTAGTGAGCCGAGCGGCACAGAAGGTGAGAGCCTGACAAGAGCAGGGAGATTTGTGCCAGGCGAGCTTTGCCAGAGGCTAGGCCACACCCCAAGAGGGAAAGGCCGTCCCTTCCAGGCGGCTGTGGGACAAAAGGCTGGCTCCCGGCAGCTCCACGGAGGCTCTGGCACATGAGCCTTGTCCACCGGCTGGGTGTGTGGGGTGAGGCCCAGCAGCGGCCACATCGTGCGCCCTGCCCGGAGCCCTGGGGCTGCCTGGGGAGGCGCCGAGGCTGCCGCTGATGGGGCTGCTTGGCTCTTGCTAGCACTGCTGCGTCTGGGGCCGGAGCGGGGCCACCATTATGTGCTGCGAGGGGAACTGCGACAGATGGTTCCACCTGCCCTGTGCCAAGGAGGGTGGCTGTGTCACCCAGTACATCCCAGAGTACAGGTACCTCCTCTCCCCTCCTGGCCACCCCTGGGGAAGGAGCCAGCACCTGTCACTTTGCCCATGCCTTTACCCCCAGCTCCTACTGCCCTGAGCACCGCCCGGAGCAGGACGTGCAGGCGACTCCGGAGCCGGGCACCGACTGCCCCATCTGCATGGAGCCTGTGGAGGACAGAAAAACCTACACCACCATGGTGTGCCCAGCATGCAAAAGGACCTGGTTCCACCGGGACTGCATGCAGGTAGGAGCCGTGCCCTGAGCCCCAGGGCACAGCAGGTGCTCAGCAGCACCAGGGCCTCGCTCACAGTGCTTCCCTTTGCTCTGCAGGGACAGGCCTTGCGCACTGGCCTTTTATGCTTCCACTGCCCCCTCTGCAGAAATATTCAAGAATTTCTGCCTCAGATGTTCATCCTGGGGATCCGAATCCCCTTCAGGTTGGTGTCCTTCTGCCTGGCTCACGCTGTGCCGTGCCAGGCTCTGCCCCAGAAGTCCTGGGCCTGCCCAGTGCCATGAGTGTGGGCTTCAGCTTCACGCACCACTTGGAAAAGCACTGGATGAAGGACAGGGACATGAAGGCGGGGCAGCAGAAGCTCATCAGTTTTTCCTTTCTCCATCAGACAGCCAACATGGGAGGACAATGATGCCTTTGCGGAACTGAATGAGAGGCACAGCCGCTGCAATGCCCGCACGTGCCTTTATCCAGGAGGCAGGGAGGAGGCAGAGGAACAGGGGTAAGTTGGGAAGCTGCACCCGCAGCTCTGCAGGGAACGCGTGTCTCAACAAGGGCTGAAAGCAGAAGGAGCCAGAAGAAGAGTTCGGCGAGACTATCCACTGCTGTGGAAACTTTGTGCTCAGCGTCAGGAACCCTCTTTGCTTCCCCAGGCCCTGGGAACTGCTCCTGTGCTCCTCCTGTGCTGCTGAGGGCACCCACAGACGCTGCTCTGGCCTGAGAAACAGAACACCCAGCTGGGAGTGTGACAGCTGTGCTGGCCTGGGCACGGGTAGGAGGCAAAGCACCCCCCGGTGCCTCTGGGCTGGGCTCAGTTCCCAGGCTGGGCTTGGCAGAGCCCGTCTGCTCCTGGAGGGCTGGGGGCACTGCTCTGGCCTGGCCTGCCTTGGGCCTGGGTGGTCTTTGACCTTCCTGCTTCCCCTGACAGCCCCCACAGATGAGCCGGAGCTCAATGGGCCCAGCGTGACCAGACCAGTCCGGAGAGGACCAAGAGCTCAGAGGCCCAGGCGCAGAGAGACGGCATCAGGGACGTCCCCCAGGCGCAGCCGCTCTCGCCAGCAACGCCAGGCCTCAAATCCACCTGTGCGGTCGAGGAGTCGCCGTGACAGGAGCCAGAGAACAGAATCAAGTGCTCAGAGGCCCGGGCGCAGGGAAAGAGCATCAGGGACGTCCCCCAGGCGCAGCCGCTCTCGACGGCAACGCCAGGCCCCAAATCCACGTGGCCCGTCTAGCAGTCGTCGTGACAGGAGCCAGGGGCCAGCACCGAGTGCTGGCAGGCCCAGGCGCAGGGACTCAGCATCCCAGACCTCCCCCAGGACAAACCGCTCCCACCGGCAACGTCAGGTCCCAGCTGGGACCACTAGAAGCAGCATGTAGTGTAATTTTTTCTTTGTAGTCCGTCTGTCCTCTGCCATAACAGAAGGTGAGAAAGGTCGATTCAGGGACTTTGAGATTTGCAGGCCTGTGAGAAAACCACATTAGCTCTTGACATTTCTATTGCCAGGAAAGGAACCTGTGCTAAATGCCTTGATTTCTTTGTTACCATGTAGTAAGTGAAAAGTCACTTGAGGATGTGGCTGCTTAAAAAGGACACTTGTTGCTGCCTTGAGACTCAAAGCTCTCATGTTTCCCTACTGCTTACCCTTGAAATCAAACCACGCCTTAATGTGCTTGGATACATTTAGGGAGATATGAAGAGCAAGGTGACTCTTAGGGAAGCTTTCTTTGAAAAGGACATGTGCTATGTTGCTATCCTTGAACAATCTGATTTCAGTAAAGCCAAAAGGAAGACGGAGGAACAGAGCGAGACACTGCCTCAAGTATCTGAAGAAATCTATTATGATATTGCTGCTGATTTAAAAGACTTGTTTGGATCGTCAAAGGAGAAACCAGAAAAAAGGGAGGAAACACCCTGGGACAAAGAGGATGCGGAGGACTCTGTCCCGTCTGCAGCTGACCATTTGGGACCTGTGCCTGGGAACGATGTAGCTCAGGAGTTGAGTGCTTTCAAGTTTTCCTTCTTGGGAGGCATGCAGGAGGCGGGCACCAAAGAAGGTAACGGCAGAACCCGTCCAACAGCGCCGTTTCTAAGGAAGAGCTTGTGGCATGCACTGTAGAGCAATATGGTGCAAAGAAGGTCACAGTCCAGGGGATTTTCAGAGGCAAAAGTCCGTAATCAGTGACACAAACTGGCTCAGCTGTGGAACTCCCAGCCTCACTGCCTACATCCATGGGACTTTCACATGAGAGGCAGCTGAGGGGGAGTCACAATCCATCACAGACCCCCCAGAGTGCTAGGCCTGGCACCACAGGAGTGCAGGTGATGCAAGCAGAGTCTGCTGCAAGAGACTGCCCCTCCCCTGGGGGGACATGCCTGGACATTGCCCCTGGCCTGAGTGTACATTAACCCATGGCATTCTGTGCTTTTGGGGGGACCACCACCACCAAGAAGACCGGCAGGAGAGGATCAACGCAACACCGTTGGGATCTACGGATAGTGATATTTTCTCTTTCCCTCTTTCTGTCCCCCCCACTTCTTTTCTTACTTCTCTTTTTCTCTCTTTTCTTCTCTCTCTCTCTCATATTTTCTATCAAATAAAGCCTATACTATTGATTGGCATATGGTCTCGTTTGTACCTTAATTCGGGCAGAGGTATTTCCAAAGAACCTTAATAATTGGATCATAACAATCAGGCAGAGGCATTTTGATCTTCATTTCTACTTGCCAAGGTTGCGGTAGATTAATGAGAGGTAACTCATGCTTGCATGCCAGGAATTGGGAAAGCTGTGCTTTGAGGAGGCATTGGCTTTTTTGCAGAGTGGTGAGAAAGCTTCTTGTCATCCCCTACATTTCTCAAAGAGGGAAAAAGGTGACACACCAGTCAAATCAGGTTTCACAGAACCCAACCAGATTTTCAAGACAGTGGGTGTTAAGGTAGTGTGATGAGCAACATGCTGGGGTTGACCCCAAGATTCAAGAACCTTCTGAACAACTTACTGAATTCTGTTCTTGTACCTTTTGAAAAAGGAAACTGAATGACACGTGATCATTGGAGTGTCCTAACCTAAAATGAGACCCTATGAAATGACGATGAGACAATATTAAATCAAGTCACGGAAATGTAGGAGAGGAAAGAAACCGTGTGAAGTTACCCGAGACATGAAAAATCCAAGTGCGACGACACAAAAGCAATAAGATGCCCCCCCGGTTCTGCTGAATTCAGAAGGTATGTATTCAGAAGTGTCTTCTGAATGCAACGATGAGACGGTTTAAGAGATCCCTAGCACAAAGTGGACAATACAGGAGCTCAGAAACTCTGGGAGGAGAAGATTCTGGTCTTCTTAAATCATGTCTCCTCCACTTTAAAGTGTTTCACTTGAAAATAGGAATTTGTGCTGGCAAGTAGAGGAATAATCTGCTTTTTGGCTTTTTTTCTTCTATGGTGCTCTTTTGCAGAGCCTTACATACTTGGAAGAAGTAAAACCCGTAAAAGTCACGTGGCAAGAGGAGTCACGTTTCCAAGACAGCAGTTCTGAGCGGGATGATGAGCCTGAGACGTCAGAAATGGAAAAGGACCGAGCAATGCAAGTTCCATTTGTATTTGTTGTCTACTTGGTTGTAGTAGGTGCATGCTATGGGAGTACTAATGGCAGCACTCAGGAAACGGGAAACTGACGTTGCCCACCTCGGAGCAGTGGAAGTCGTCTTGGAGAACCATTTGTGCTGCACACCGTGAAAAAGCCCAGAGGCCCATTTGATGTGTAGTTGAATGTAGAAAGAGGGAAGTTGAGCACAAGAAATGAACTGGGTCACTTAGGTTTGACCAAAGCCAGTTTTGAGTTTGGCCAAAAGCCCAAGACACAGTCAGTTTTCTTTCAAGAAGTGGGGTTTTCAATAGAAGGCTGTATTTGGTTACTCTGCAGTAATGCTCTTCAATGCATACCATTCCTCTGAAGCACTACAGCCTTCACTTGTGTTCGTGGTAATTTGACAGTACCTTTTAGGATGCTAAAATCCCTTTCTGTTTGTCTAGGTTTCTTTCTTTACCGCACACAGATAGTGCTAGAGTTTTCTTCTTCTCCAAAGATGATGAACGCCTAAGAGGTACAACAGAACTTCTTCACCCCCTTTTCTATTTTTTCCCGTTTAAACTTGTGTTGAGATTCAGTGAAGAAAAAAAGCTGCCGGTTACTAATGTTTTGAAGTCAAGATTTGCCACCCTTACTGGCGGTCTGAGTTGGGGTAGAATCCTGCGAGAAAGTCCTGGTGAAAGAAGGCTGAGCAGCTGCCTGGCTTTCTTTTCTTTCAGATAATTGCCCAATAGATGTCAGGACATGTAGTGCTTACCAAAAACTAATAGTCACTTGAAAAATTACCTAGACATTTTGGATGCTTTAAGGTAGGTATATCACCTTTAATGTCCCCCTCTCTTTCTGGTGTTACCATTAAGAATGTGGAGTATTCTTATCAGCCCCTCCTATGTCCATGTGGTTCTTCATCCTAATGAATCTGGGTTACTGTCTTCTGAATCCAGTGAATTTTGTAGTCAGAAACAAAGAAAACAACAGCAAAAGAAAACACACGCAGCGCTAAAAAATTCCACAGGCCACTGAAGAATTGCTTGTTATGTTTTATAGAATGTGGTATTAGGACAGGCTTAAGTGATGTTCCTTTCTTGAGGCTCCTTAGGTAACGATGATGAAACGTATTGCTGTGTTCATACAGTTGCTGCCCTGCAACCTTCCAGCCTATCTGATTTACGGGGCGTGTTAAAATGGAGATCTCAGCGCTGAGCAGGCATCAGTCTGCGGGGAGCTGTGGCCCGCTGGTGCTGTGCTTTGAATGAAACAGCTGCTATTCCACTGCAATGTAGATTTCAGCACGTTCAGGAAAAGTGCTGCTGCCTTTCATTTTCCTTACTACACCAGGCTGTAGTACAGAAGAGCTCTGCTGGAGCCAAAGTGTGGTGGGGGGCAAGAGAATAGGAAGGATGTGAAGAGTGGAGCTCCTGACTTTATGGCTGTGTTCTTCATGGGTGTTACAAACAGCAGCATAATCAGCAGTGATTAACCCTATTGATTGATTCTTTGTTTTGTGCAGAGTTATTTTGTAGATCTGTAGACCACAGTGAAGAGAAAGAGGGTTGGGAAGACAGACGTAGATTATTGCTTGAGGTGAGTATGTAACCTCTGCTCCCTGGTAACTGTGGCTGAAAGCTCAGCATGAGGAGGGAAGATGGCTGTGATTTTGCTTGAGAAATGGATTCATGGCTGCAGAAGGCCTTGAAACTTTGTAATTGCAGGGAACAAAAAGTCTTTAGTATACTTGAGTGTATAACATCATGTTGTGGTGTCCAGTCAGATAAACCACTAAATCTCTCTGCGTTACAGGAACAGCTAGTTAACTACATGTAAGGAAAGTATTTAAGAGAAACAGTGAATTTAGAGACTTCTCCACATAGTGAATTCAGAAACTTCCCCGAGTAATACGTTAGATTTTCACGATTTTCTGGAACGCCGAAAGAAGCATAAGGATGTCAAAAGGAAAGTGATAGCAAACCAATAAATCTTTTATTGATAAGAAGCGTTTCACGTTCACTCTTTGAAGAACTTGCCAAACAGTGTTCCCTTCAAAATCCTTTCAACTGTCTAAACGGAAAAAACATTGTCAAAACCTGTGCGGCAGTGTTTCTGAGCTGGGGCTGATGGTCTTGGGGCCCTTGAGCTCTTGGCTCATCCGTGAGGGCTGTGGAGGGGAAGCAGGAAGGTCAAGGGGCGACCAGGCCCGAGGCAGGCGAGGCCAGAGCAGTGCCCCCAGCCCTCCAGGAGCAGATGGGATCTACCAGGCCCACGCTGGGAACTGAGCCCAGCCCAGGGCCAGCCGGGTGCTTTGCCCCATAGCTGTGCCCAGCCCAGCACGGGAGGAGCACAGGAGCAGTTCCCGGCACCCGGGGAAGCGAAGACGGTTCCTGGCACTGAGGGCAAAGTGTCCACAACAGGGGACATTTTGATATCGGATATTGCAGCCGAGCTCTTCGTGTGGCTTCTTCTGCTTCGAGCCCTTGTCGAGTCACGCGTTCCCTGCAGAGCTGCGGGTGCAGCTTCCCAACTTAGCCCTGTTCCTCTGCCTCCTCCCTGCCTCCTGGATAAAGGCACTTGTGGGCATTGCAGCGGCTGGGCCTCTCATTCAGTGAAGGCATCAATGTCCTCCCACGATGGGTCTCTCACGGAGACAGGAAAATCTATGAGCTCCTGCTTCACCAGCATCAGGCAGCTGTGGGGTGTCCCTCCTCCTCCCGCCTTGCGCTGTTTTCCAGGGACTCGGGCTGATTGTTCTGAAAGTCATTGATCTGGATTTTCCAGGAGCACGTTTGCAAAGACACCAATGAGAAAAGTCTAAAAGAACTGCTTGTGCTTCTCTGCTTGATTTATTTCAATATATGTGCTAGCAGAAAAACATGGACCAAAGTGGCAAAGTGCCTTTTATGTGTGAAAAGTCTCCTCCTGCATTGGACCTCTGAGTTGAGGACCATTTCCAGCTCTCCAGGCAGATGCACTCAGAAAACTCCCATTGAATTCTCTGTGTTTCCACCAGAGTCAGTTTTCTCCGAAGCTTAATCCTAAATTTGCCATTTAATATCACATGTCAAATTGTTTATTCAAAGGATGGCAGGAGAATTGAGGTTGGGAGGCACCTATGGTGGTCCCCAGTTTTATCTCCTGCTCCAACATTGATCAGCAGGGGCATCGAATCAGGTTCCCCTGGCTCTGCCCCTGACAGATTTTGAAGGACACTGTGGGTTCAGGTGGAGCAAGTTTTGAATCTCTCCAGTGCAAGAGACTCCACAAGCTCTCTGGGCAGCCCGTTGCCAGGGGCAGGAGCAGAGGTTTTCCTGGGCCAGAGGCCTGCAGTGGCACAGCCTGAACTGCACCTTTCGGCCACAGTGGCACCCTCGATGGCTGCCCCGGGGCCTGGCGTTGGAGCCTGCAATTGCCGCAGGAGCCCCTGCCCTGGGTCCCTGCTGCCCAAAGGCTCGGACCCATCTCAGAACCTCGGTTCCCGAGGGGGCTGCCTCAAATGGGTGGCGGGGGACAGAGGCCACGCCTGTCGTCCCTGTTTTGGCTGCACGATGCTGATGTCATAGTGGCCATTGTGACCCGTGCGACCAAGGCCACAAAAGGGATAGCCGGGCTCAGGCCCGGTGTCAGTGCGACCTGACAGCGGGAGGAGAAGGCAGGGCAGGGACGGGGCTCGCTCGGGGACGAGAGGGGCCCCACACCTCGGGGCTCTGGGCCTGTGCTGCAGGCTCATCTGCCTCTCCCTTCCCAGAATCAGCGTAGCAGCGTCCGGAGGAGACGGCAGCGTTCCTCGGCTGGGCGACGACGCGAGGAGGAGGCGACAGGACTAGGGCTGACCAGGGAGTAGTGCCCTTGAGGCTCTGGGCCTGGACTGCCAACTCCCCGTAACTCTTCTTTCTCCCGCAGGTCAAGCGGAGGAGCACCTGGAAGAGACGGTGGCGTTCCTGAGGAGGGACTCACTTCTTGGAGGTGCCATGGAGAACAGAAAGAAGGAGGTCCCTGAGACCAGGGAGCCAGGTGACAGCAAAGCAGCCCTCGTGCAGCTGGGCCCAGGGGCTGTCGGGGCACCCAGCGTGGCGCCCAGAGCGGTGGCAGGGGGAGGCAGGAGCTGCCCATCCATGCTGGGGCTGGGAGCCTCTTTCCTCCCCGGCTAGGGCCCAGCTGGGCCAGGGGGCAGCTCTCGGGACACGTGTGCCTGCAGTGCAGTGTCCCCTGTGCTCCAAGGCCTGCAGGGCTGCCCATCAGCCAGGCAGGCAGGGACAGAGCAGCCCGTGGGGCCGACGCTGCAGGCTAAGTGGAGCCCTGCAGAAGTGCTCACGCCCGCTGCCCTTGGCTCTCTCCCCTGCAGCATGCATGCTGTGTCGCCGGGAAGAGGCTGACCCGGACCTGTGTGGGGATAAACGGGAGAAGCATGGGCTCTGTGCCCACGTATTCTGCCTGGTGAGTTTCTCTGCGGGCTCCCTCCAGCTTAGGGACCGGCACTCCCTGCCACTCTCTCCTCATTGGCTCCTCGTCTTTTCCACAGTATTTTGCCACGCTCCTTCCTCGTCAAGAGAATGAGCGTCTGGGAATCCTGGGCTTTCTCCCTCGGGATATTCAACGTGTAGTGAGCCGAGCGGCACAGAAGGTGAGAGCCTGACAAGAGCAGGGAGATTTGTGCCAGGCGAGCTTTGCCAGAGGCTAGGCCACACCCCAAGAGGGAAAGGCCGTCCCTTCCAGGCGGCTGTGGGACAAAAGGCTGGCTCCCGGCAGCTCCACGGAGGCTCTGGCACATGAGCCTTGTCCACCGGCTGGGTGCGTGGGGTGAGGCCCAGCAGCGGCCACATCGTGCGCCCTGCCCGGAGCCCTGGGGCTGCCTGGGGAGGCGCCGAGGCTGCCGCTGATGGGGCTGCTTGGCTCTTGCTAGCACTGCTGCGTCTGTGGCCGGAGCGGGGCCACCATTATGTGCTGCGAGGGGAACTGCGACAGATGGTTCCACCTGCCCTGTGCCAAGGAGGGTGGCTGTGTCACCCAGTACATCCCAGAGTACAGGTACCTCCTCTCATCTCCTGGCCACCCCTGGGGAAGGAGCCAGCACCTGTCACTTTGCCCATGCCTTTACCCCCAGCTCCTACTGCCCTGAGCACCGCCCGGAGCAGGACGTGCAGGCGACTCCGGAGCCGGGCACCGACTGCCCCATCTGCATGGAGCCTGTGGAGGACAGAAAAACCTACACCACCATGGTGTGCCCAGCATGCAAAAGGACCTGGTTCCACCGGGACTGCATGCAGGTAGGAGCCGTGCCCTGAGCCCCAGGGCACAGCAGGTGCTCAGCAGCACCAGGGCCTCGCTCACAGTGCTTCCCTTTGCTCTGCAGGGACAGGCCTTGCGCACTGGCCTTTTATGCTTCCACTGCCCCCTCTGCAGAAATATTCAAGAATTTCTGCCTCAGATGTTTATCCTGGGGATCCGAATCCCCTTCAGGTTGGTGTCCTTCTGCCTGGCTCACGCTGTGTCGTGCCAGGCTCTGCCCCAGCAGTCCTGGGCCTGCCCAGTGCCATGAGCGTGGGCTTCAGCTTCACGCACCACTTGGAAAAGCACTGGATGAAGGACAGAGACATGAAGGCGGGGCAGCAGAAGCTCATCAGTTTTTCCTTTCTCCATCAGACAGCCAACATGGGAGGACAATGATGCCTTTGCGGAACTGAATGAGAGGCACAGGCGCTGCAATGCCTGCACGTGCCTTTATCCAGGAGGCAGGGAGGAGGCAGAGGAACAGGGGTAAGTTGGGAAGCTGCACCCGCAGCTCTGCAGGGAACACGTGTCTCAATAAGGGCTGAAAGCAGAAGGAGCCAGAAGAAGAGTTCGGCGAGACTATCCACTGCTGTGGAAACTTTGTGCTCAGCGTCAGGAACGGTCTTTGCTTCCCCAGGCCCTGGGAACTGCTCCTGTGCTCCTCCTGTGCTGCTGAGGGCACCCACAGACACTGCTCTGGCTTGAGAAACAGAACACCCAGCTGGGAGTGTGACAGCTGTGCTGGCCTGGGCACGGGTAGGAGTCCAAGCACCTGGGTGCCCCTGGGCTGGGCTCTGTTCCCAGGCTGGGCTTGGCAGAGCCTGTCTGCTCCTGGAGGGCTTGGGGCACTGCTCTGGCCTGGCCTGCCTTGGGCCTGGGTGGTCTTTGACCTTCCTGCTTCCCCTCACAGCCCCCACGGATGAGCCGGAGCTCAATGGGCCCAGCGTGACCAGACCAGTCCGGAGAGGACCAAGAGCTCAGAGGCCCAGGCGCAGAGAGACGGCATCAGGGACGTCCCCCAGGCGCAGCCGCTCTCGCCAGCAACGCCAGGCCTCAAATCCACCTGTGCGGTCGAGGAGTCGCCGTGACAGGAGCCAGAGAACGGAATCAAGAGCTCAGAGGCCAAGGCGCAGGGAAAGAGCATCAGGGACGTCCCCCAGGCGCAGCCGCTCTCGACGGCAACGCCAGGCCCCAAATCCACGTGGCCCGTCTAGCAGTCGTCGTGACAGGAGCCAGGGGCCAGCACCGAGTGCTGGCAGGCCCAGGCGCAGGGACTCAGCATCCCAGACCTCCCCCAGGACAAACCGCTCCCACCGGCAACGTCAGGTCCCAGCTGGGACCACTAGAAGCAGCATGTAGTGTAATTTTTTCTTTGTAGTCCGTCTGTCCTCTGCCATAACAGAAGGTGAGAAAGGTCGATTCAGGGACTTTGAGATTTGCAGGCCTGTGAGAAAACCACATTAGCTCTTGACATTTCTATTGCCAGGAAAGGAACCTGTGCTAAATGCCTTGATTTCTTTGTTACCATGTAGTAAGTGAAAAGTCACTTGAGGATGTGGCTGCTTAAAAAGGACACTTGTTGCTGCCTTGAGACTCAAAGCTCTCATGTTTCCCTACTGCTTACCCTTGAAATCAAACCACGCCTTAATGTGCTTGGATACATTTAGGGAGATATGAAGAGCAAGGTGGCTCTTAGGGAAGCTTTCTTTGAAAAGGACATGTGCTATGATGCTATCCTTGAACAATCTGATTTCAGTAAAGCCAAAAGGAAGACGGAGGAACAGAGCGAGACACTGCCTCAAGTATCTGAAGAAATCTATTATGATATTGCTGCTGATTTAAAAGACTTGTTTGGATCGTCAAAGGAGAAACCAGAAAAAAGGGAGGAAACACCCTGGGACAAAGAGGATGCGGAGGACTCTGTCCCGTCTGCAGCTGACCATTTGGGACCTGTGCCTGGGAACGATGTAGCTCAGGAGTTGAGTGCTTTCAAGTTTTCCTTCTTGGGAGGCATGCAGGAGGCGGGCACCAAAGAAGGTAACGGCAGAACCCGTCCAACAGCGCCGTTTCTAAGGAAGAGCTTGTGGCATGCACTGTAGAGCAATATGGTGCAAAGAAGGTCACAGTCCAGGGGATTTTCAGAGGCAAAAGTCCGTAATCAGTGACACAAACTGGCTCAGCTGTGGAACTCCCAGCCTCACTGGCTACATCCATGGGACTTTCACATGAGAGGCAGCTGAGGGGGAGTCACAATCCATCACAGACCCCCCAGAGTGCTAGGCCTGGCACCACAGGAGTGCAGGTGATGCAAGCAGAGTCTGCTGCAAGAGACTGCCCCTCCCCTGGGGGGACATGCCTGGACATTGCCCCTGGCCTGAGTGTACATTAACCCATGGCATTCTGTGCTTTTGGGGGGACCACCACCACCAAGAAGACCGGCAGAAGAGGATCAACGCAACACCGTTGGGATCTACGGATAGTGATATTTTCTCTTTCCCTCTTTCTGTCCCCCCCACTTCTTTTCTTACTTCTCTTTTTCTCTCTTTTCTTCTCTCTCTCTCTCATATTTTCTATCAAATAAAGCCTATACTATTGATTGGCATATGGTCTCGTTTGTACCTTAATTCGGGCAGAGGTATTTCCAAAGAACCTTAATAATTGGATCATAACAATCAGGCAGAGGCATTTTGATCTTCATTTCTACTTGCCAAGGTTGCGGTAGATTAATGAGAAGTAACTCATGCTTGCATGCCAGGAATTGGGAAAGGTGTGCTTTGAGGAGGCATTGGCTTTTTTGCAGAGTGGTGAGAAAGCTTCTTGTCATCCCCTACATTTCTCAAAGAGGGAAAAAGGTGACACACCAGTCAAATCAGGTTTCACAGAACCCAACCAGATTTTCAAGACAGTGGGTGTTAAGGTAGTGTGATGAGCAACATGCTGGGGTTGACCCCAAGATTCAAGAACCTTCTGAACAACTTACTGAATTCTGTTCTTGTACCTTTTGAAAAAGGAAACTGAATGACACATGATCATTGGAGTGTCCTAACCTAAAATGAGACCCTATGAAATGAAGATGAGACAATATTAAATCAAGTCACAGAAATGTAGGAGAGGAAAGAAACCGTGTGAAGTTACCCGAGACATGAAAAACCCAAGTGCGACGACATAAAACCAGTAAGATGCCCCCCCGGTTCTGCTGAATTCAGAAGGTATGTATTCAGAAGTGTCTTCTGAATGCAACGATGAGACGGTTTAAGAATACGTAAGAGATCCCTAGCACAAAGTGGACAATACAGGAGCTCAGAAACTCTGGGAGGAGAAGATTCTGGTCTTCTTAAATCATGTCTCCTCCACTTTAAAGTGTTTCACTTGAAAATAGGAATTTGTGCTGGCAAGTAGAGGAATAATCTGCTTTTTGGCTTTTTTTCTTCTATGGTGCTCTTTTGCAGAGCCTTACATACTTGGAAGAAGTAAAACCCGTAAAAGTCACGTGGCAAGAGGAGTCACGTTTCCAAGACAGCAGTTCTGAGCGGGATGATGAGCCTGAGACGTCAGAAATGGAAAAGGACCGAGCAATGCAAGTTCCATTTGTATTTGTTGTCTACTTGGTTGTAGTAGGTGCATGCTATGGGAGTACTAATGGCAGCACTCAGGAAACGGGAAACTGACGTTGCCCACCTCGGAGCAGTGGAAGTCGTCTTGGAGAACCATTTGTGCTGCACACCGTGAAAAAGCCCAGAGGCCCATTTGATGTGTAGTTGAATGTAGAAAGAGGGAAGTTGAGCACAAGAAATGAACTGGGTCACTTAGGTTTGACCAAAGCCAGTTTTGAGTTTGGCCAAAAGCCCAAGACACAGTCAGTTTTCTTTCAAGAAGTGGGGTTTTCAATAGAAGGCTGTATTTGGTTACTCTGCAGTAATGCTCTTCAATGCATACCATTCCTCTGAAGCACTACAGCCTTCACTTGTGTTCGTGGTAATTTGACAGTACCTTTTAGGATGCTAAAATCCCTTTCTGTTTGTCTAGGTTTCTTTCTTTACCGCACACAGATAGTGCTAGAGTTTTCTTCTTCTCCAAAGATGATGAACGCCTAAGAGGTACAACAGAACTTCTTCACCCCCTTTTCTATTTTTTCCCGTTTAAACTTGTGTTGAGATTCAGTGAAGAAAAAAAGCTGCCGGTTACTAATGTTTTGAAGTCAAGATTTGCCACCCTTACTGGCGGTCTGAGTTGGGGTAGAATCCTGCGAGAAAGTCCTGGTGAAAGAAGGCTGAGCAGCTGCCTGGCTTTCTTTTCTTTCAGATAATTGCCCAATAGATGTCAGGACATGTAGTGCTTACCAAAAACTAATAGTCACTTGAAAAATTACCTAGACATTTTGGATGCTTTAAGGTAGGTATATCACCTTTAATGTCCCCCTCTCTTTCTGGTGTTACCATTAAGAATGTGGAGTATTCTTATCAGCCCCTCCTATGTCCATGTGGTTCTTCATCCTAATGAATCTGGGTTACTTTCTTCTGAATCCAGTGGATTTTGTAGTTCGAAACAAAGAAAACAACAGCAAAAGAAAACACACGCAGCGCTAAAAAATTCCACAGGCCACTGAAGAATTGCTTGTTATGTTTTATAGAATGTGGTATTAGGACAGGCTTAAGTGATGTTCCTTTCTTGAGGCTCCTTAGGTAACGATGATGAAACGTATTGCTGTGTTCATACAGTTGCTGCCCTGCAACCTTCCAGCCTATCTGATTTACGGGGCGTGTTAAAATGGAGATCTCAGCGCTGAGCAGGCATCAGTCTGCGGGGAGCTGTGGCCCGCTGGTGCTGTGCTTTGAATGAAACAGCTGCTATTCCACTGCAATGTAGATTTCAGCACGTTCAGGAAAAGTGCTGCTGCCTTTCATTTTCCTTACTACACCAGGCTGTAGTACAGAAGAGCTCTGCTGGAGCCAAAGTGTGGTGGGGGGCAAGAGAATAGGAAGGACGTCAAGAGTGGAGCTCCTGATTTTATGGCTGTGTTCTTCATGGGTGTTACAAACAGCAGCATAATCAGCAGTGATTAACCCTATTGATTGATTCTTTGTTTTGTGCAGAGTTATTTTGTAGATCTGTAGACCACAGTGAAGAGAAAGAGGGCTGGGAAGACAGACGTAGATTATTGCTTAGGGTAAGTATGTAACCTCTGCTCCCTGGTAACTGTGGCTGAAAGCTCAGCATGAGGAGGGAAGATGGCTGTGATTTTGCTTGAGAAATGGATTCATGGCCTGCAGAAGGCCTTGAAACTTTGTAATTGCAGGGAACAAAAAGTCTTTAGCATACTTGAGTGTATAACATCATGTTGTGGTGTCCAGTCAGATAAACCACTAAATCTCTCTGCGTTACAGGAACAGCTAGTTAACTACATGTAAGGAAAGTATTTAAGAGAAACAGTGAATTTAGAGACTTCTCCACATAGTGAATTGAGAAACTTCTCCGAGTAATATGTTAGATTTTCACGATTTTCTGGAACGCCGAAAGAAGCATAAGGATGTCAAAAGGAAAGTGATAGCAAACCAATAAAGCTTTTATTGATAAGAAGCGTTTCACGTTCACTCTTTGAAGAACTTGCCAAACAGTGTTCCCTTCAAAATCCTTTCAACTGTCTAAACGGAAAAAACATTGTCAAAACCTGTGCGGCAGTGTTTCTGAGCTGGGGCTGATGGTCTTGGGGCCCTTGAGCTCTTGGCTCATCCGTGAGGGCTGTGAGGGGAAGCAGGAAGGTCAAGGGGCGACCAGGCCCGAGGCAGGCCAGGCCAGAGCAGTGTCCCCAGCCCTCCAGGAGCAGATGGGATCTACCAGGCCCACGCTGGGAACTGAGCCCAGCCCAGGGCCAGCCGGGTGCTTTGCCCCATAGCTGTGCCCAGCCCAGCACGGGAGGAGCACAGGAGCAGTTCCCGGCACCCGGGGAAGCGAAGACGGTTCCTGGCACTGAGGGCAAAGTGTCCACAACAGGGGACATTTTGATATCGGATATTGCAGCCGAGCTCTTCGTGTGGCTTCTTCTGCTTCGAGCCCTTGTCGAGTCACGCGTTCCCTGCAGAGCTGCGGGTGCAGCTTCCCAACTTAGCCCTGTTCCTCTGCCTCCTCCCTGCCTCCTGGATAAAGGCACTTGTGGGCATTGCAGCGGCTGGGCCTCTCATTCAGTGAAGGCATCAATGTCCTCCCACGATGGGTCTCTCACGGAGACAGGAAAATCTATGAGCTCCTGCTTCACCAGCATCAGGCAGCTGTGGGGTGTCCCTCCTCCTCCCGCCTTGCGCTGTTTTCCAGGGACTCGGGCTGATTGTTCTGAAAGTCATTGATCTGGATTTTCCAGGAGCACGTTTGCAAAGACACCAATGAGAAAAGTCTAAAAGAACTGCTTGTGCTTCTCTCCTTGATTTATTTCAATATATGTTCTAGTAGGAAAACAGGGACCAAAGTGGCAAAGTGCCTTTTATGTGTGAAAAGCCTCCTCCTGCATTGGACCTCTGAGTCGAGGACCATTTCCAGCTCTCCAGGCAGATGCACTCAGAAAACTCCCATTGAATTCTCTGTGTTTCCACCAGAGTCAGTTTTCTCCGAAGCTTAATCCTAAATTTGCCATTTAATATCACATGTCAAATTGTTTATTCAAAGGATGGCAGGAGAATTGAGGTTGGGAGGCACCTATGGTGGTCCCCAGTTTTATCTCCTGCTCCAACATTGATCAGCAGGGGCATCGAATCAGGTTCCCCTGGCTCTGCCCCTGACAGATTTTGAAGGACACTGTGGGTTCAGGTGGAGCAAGTTTTGAATCTCTCCAGTGCAAGAGACTCCACAAGCTCTCTGGGCAGCCCGTTGCCAGGGGCAGGAGCAGAGGTTTTCCTGGGCCAGAGCCCTGCAGTGGCACAGCCTGAGCTGCACCTTTCGGCCACAGTGTCACCCTCGATGGCTGCCCCGGGGCCTGGCGTTGCAGCTTGCAATTGCCGCAGGAGCCCCTGTCCCGGGTCCCTGCTGCCCAAAGGCTCGGACCCATCTCAGAACCTCGGTTCCCGAGGGGGCTGCCTCAAATGGGTGGCGGGGGACAGAGGCCACGCCTGTCGTCCCTGTTTTGGCTGCACGATGCTGATGTCATAGTGGCCATTGTGACCCGTGCGACCAAGGCCACAAAAGGGATAGCCGGGCTCAGGCCCGGTGTCAGTGCGACCTGACAGCGGGAGGAGAAGGCAGGGCAGGGACGGGGCTCGCTCGGGGACGAGAGGGGCCCCACACCTCGGGGCTCTGGGCCTGTGCTGCAGGCTCATCTGCCTCTCCCTTCCCAGAATCAGCGTAGCAGCGTCCGGAGGAGACGGCAGCGTTCCTCGGCTGGGCGACGACGCGAGGAGGAGGCGACAGGACTAGGGCTGACCAGGGAGTAGTGCCCTTGAGGCTCTGGGCCTGGACTGCCAACTCCCCGTAACTCTTCTTTCTCCCGCAGGTCAAGCGGAGGAGCACCTGGAAGAGACGGTGGCGTTCCTGAGGAGGGACTCACTTCTTGGAGGTGCCATGGAGAACAGAAAGAAGGAGGTCCCTGAGACCAGGGAGCCAGGTGACAGCAAAGCAGCCCTCGTGCAGCTGGGCCCAGGGGCTGTCGGGGCACCCAGCGTGGCGCCCAGAGCGGTGGCAGGGGGAGGCAGGAGCTGCCCATCCATGCTGGGGCTGGGAGCCTCTTTCCTCCCCGGCTAGGGCCCAGCTGGGCCAGGGGGCAGCTCTCGGGACACGTGTGCCTGCAGTGCAGTGTCCCCTGTGCTCCAAGGCCTGCAGGGCTGCCCATCAGCCAGGCAGGCAGGGACAGAGCAGCCCGTGGGGCCGACGCTGCAGGCTAAGTGGAGCCCTGCAGAAGTGCTCACGCCCGCTGCCCTTGGCTCTCTCCCCTGCAGCATGCATGCTGTGTCGCCGGGAAGAGGCTGACCCGGACCTGTGTGGGGATAAACGGGAGAAGCATGGGCTCTGTGCCCACGTATTCTGCCTGGTGAGTTTCTCTGCGGGCTCCCTCCAGCTTAGGGACCGGCACTCCCTGCCACTCTCTCCTCATTGGCTCCTCGTCTTTTCCACAGTATTTTGCCACGCTCCTTCCTCGTCAAGAGAATGAGCGTCTGGGAATCCTGGGCTTTCTCCCTCGGGATATTCAACGTGTAGTGAGCCGAGCGGCACAGAAGGTGAGAGCCTGACAAGAGCAGGGAGATTTGTGCCAGGCGAGCTTTGCCAGAGGCTAGGCCACACCCCAAGAGGGAAAGGCCGTCCCTTCCAGGCGGCTGTGGGACAAAAGGCTGGCTCCCGGCAGCTCCACGGAGGCTCTGGCACATGAGCCTTGTCCACCGGCTGGGTGTGTGGGGTGAGGCCCAGCAGCGGCCACATCGTGCGCCCTGCCCGGAGCCCTGGGGCTGCCTGGGGAGGCGCCGAGGCTGCCGCTGATGGGGCTGCTTGGCTCTTGCTAGCACTGCTGCGTCTGTGGCCGGAGCGGGGCCACCATTATGTGCTGCGAGGGGAACTGCGACAGATGGTTCCACCTGCCCTGTGCCAAGGAGGGTGGCTGTGTCACCCAGTACATCCCAGAGTACAGGTACCTCCTCTCCCCTCCTGGCCACCCCTGGGGAAGGAGCCAGCACCTGTCACTTTGCCCATGCCTTTACCCCCAGCTCCTACTGCCCTGAGCACCGCCCGGAGCAGGACGTGCAGGCGACTCCGGAGCCGGGCACCGACTGCCCCATCTGCCTGGAGCCTGTGGAGGACAGAAAAACTTACACCACCATGGTGTGCCCAGCATGCAAAAGCACCTGGTTCCACCGGGACTGCATGCAGGTAGGAGCCGTGCCCTGAGCCCCAGGGCACAGCAGGTGCTCAGCAGCACCAGGGCCTCGCTCACAGTGCTTCCCTTTGCTCTGCAGGGACAGGCCTTGCGCACTGGCCTTTTATGCTTCCACTGCCCCCTCTGCAGAAATATTCAAGAATTTCTGCCTCAGATGTTTATCCTGGGGATCCGAATCCCCTTCAGGTTGGTGTCCTTCTGCCTGGCTCACGCTGTGTCGTGCCAGGCTCTGCCCCAGCAGTCCTGGGCCTGCCCAGTGCCATGAGCGTGGGCTTCAGCTTCACGCACCACTTGGAAAAGCACTGGATGAAGGACAGAGACATGAAGGCGGGGCAGCAGAAGCTCATCAGTTTTTCCTTTCTCCATCAGACAGCCAACATGGGAGGACAATGATGCCTTTGCGGAACTGAATGAGAGGCACAGGCGCTGCAATGCCTGCACGTGCCTTTATCCAGGAGGCAGGGAGGAGGCAGAGGAACAGGGGTAAGTTGGGAAGCTGCACCCGCAGCTCTGCAGGGAACACGTGTCTCAATAAGGGCTGAAAGCAGAAGGAGCCAGAAGAAGAGTTCGGCGAGACTATCCACTGCTGTGGAAACTTTGTGCTCAGCGTCAGGAACCCTCTTTGCTTCCCCAGGCCCTGGGAACTGCTCCTGTGCTCCTCCTGTGCTGCTGAGGGCACCCACAGACGCTGCTCTGGCCTGAGAAACAGAACACCCAGCTGGGAGTGTGACAGCTGTGCTGGCCTGGGCACGGGTAGGAGGCCAAGCACCTGGGTGCCCCTGGGCTGGGCTCTGTTCCCAGGCTGGGCTTGGCAGAGC
>NC_139493.1:16905662-16907971 GCF_008360975.1 Lichenostomus cassidix
CCTGCTTCCCCTCACAGCCCCCCCGGATGAGCCAGAGCTCAACAGCCCCAGCGTGACCAGACAGCCAGCACTGGAGCCTTCCCACGGCTCTGCAGAATCCGAGGCCATCAGCCCCAGCACTGGCAGCCTGGTGGCATCGGCTGTGTCTCCGCGATCTCCATCTGCAGAGACCAGCTACAGCAGCAGCATCCAACATGCAGCATCGGAACACTCGCGGGAATCATCCTTGCTGGAGATTAGTAGCAGCGGCAACAGCAGCACTGACAGCCAGACAACATCAGGGTCATCGTACAGCAGCTCCCCAGACCCTGAAGAGAGAGCAGCCCTTCCAGCAGTCCTGGCCCGGACCGCAGGCGAAACCGCACTCGCCTGCAACACCAAGCCCCAAATACACCCGTCCGGTCAAGGAGTGGCCGTGACCGGAGCCACCGGACAGGACCAAGGGCTCAGAGGCCCAGGTGCAGCAGGGAAACAGAACGAGGGACATCCTGCAGACACAGTGGACCCTGCCAGCAACGCCAGGCCCCAAATGCACCTGTGCGATCGAGGAGTCGCCGTGACACGAGCCAGAGAACAGCACCAAGTGCTCAGAGGCCCGGGCGCAGGGCAAGAGCATCAGGGACGTCCCCCAGGCGCAGCCGCTCTCGCCAGCAGCGTCAGGCCCAACATCCACCCATCCCCTCAAGGAGTCCCCGTGCCAGGAGCAACAGGATGGCACCAAGTGCTGGGAGGCCCAGGCGCAGGGACACACCATCGGCGACGTCCCCAAGGACAAAGACGCTAGAACCAGGACGACGACGCTAGAAGGCGGCGACAGGACTAGGGCTGACCAGGGAGTAGTGCCCTTGAGGCTCTGGGCCTGGACTGCCAACTCCCCATAACTCTTCTTTCTCCTGCAGGTTGAGAGGAGGAGCACTGTGAAGAGACGGTGGCGTTCCCGAGGAGGGACTCACTTCTTGGAGGTGCCATGGAGAACAGAAAGCAGGAGGTCCCTGACACCAGCGAGCCAGGTGACAGCAAAGCAGTCCTTGCGCAGCTGGGACTCAGGGTTCGGTCGGGGCACCCAGGGTGGCGCCCCGGGTGGTGGCAGGGGGAGGCAGGAGCTGCCCATCCGTGCCGCGGCTGGGAGCAGCATCCAACATGCAGCATCGGAACACTCGCGGGAATCATCCTTGCTGGAGATTAGTAGCAGCGGCAACAGCAGCACTGACAGCCAGACAACATCAGGGTCATCGTACAGCAGCTCCCCAGACCCTGAAGAGAGCAGCCCTTCCAGCAGTCCTGGCCCGGACCGCAGGCGAAACCGCACTCGCCTGCAACACCAAGCCCCAAATACACCCGTCCGGTCAAGGAGTGGCCGTGACCGGAGCCACCGGACAGGACCAAGGGCTCAGAGGCCCAGGTGCAGCAGGGAAACAGAACGAGGGACATCCTGCAGACACAGTGGACCCTGCCAGCAACGCCAGGCCCCAAATGCACCTGTGCGATCGAGGAGTCGCCGTGACACGAGCCAGAGAACAGCACCAAGTGCTCAGAGGCCCGGGCGCAGGGCAAGAGCATCAGGGACGTCCCCCAGGCGCAGCCGCTCTCGCCGGCAGCGTCAGGCCCAACATCCACCCATCCCCTCAAGGAGTCCCCGTGCCAGGAGCAACAGGACGGCACCAAGTGCTGGGAGGCCCAGGCGCAGGGACACACCATCGGCGACGTCCCCCAGGACGACGACGCTAGAAGGCGGCGACAGGACTAGGGCTGACCAGGGAGTAGTGCCCTTGAGGCTCTGGGCCTGGACTGCCAACTCCCCATAACTCTTCTTTCTCCTGCAGGTTGAGAGGAGGAGCACTGTGAAGAGACGGTGGCGTTCCCGAGGAGGGACTCACTTCTTGGAGGTGCCATGGAGAACAGAAAGCAGGAGGTCCCTGACACCAGCGAGCCAGGTGACAGCAAAGCAGTCCTTGCGCAGCTGGGACTCAGGGTTCGGTCGGGGCACCCAGGGTGGCGCCCCGGGTGGTGGCAGGGGGAGGCAGGAGCTGCCCATCCGTGCCGGGGCTGGGAGCCTCCTTCCTCCCCGGCTAGGGCCCAGCTGGGCCAGGGGGCAGCTCTCGGGACACGTGTGCCTGCACTGCAGTGTCCCCTGTGCTCCAAGGCCTGCAGGGCTGCCCATCAGCCAGGCAGGCAGGGACAGAGCAGCCCGTGGGGCCGACGCTGCAGGCTAAGTGGAGCCCTGCAGAAGTGCTCACGCCCGCTGCCCTTGGCTCTCTCCCCTGCAGCGTGCATGCCAGGAGGGGAGAGGAGGTACCTGTACTCTGGGA